>NW_027506083.1:35000-156292 GCF_021521415.1 Bidens hawaiensis
ACAGTCTAAAGACGCATCCACGATATAAAAACTTTTCTTTATGCTTAATATTTCAAAGTCATATTTCAGTTTCTTCAATGTGAGAGAAATTACAAATTTGGTACCCATTGTTCACTCAAATGTAACACAGGTAGTCTTTAGAGTGGATGGACACTAAAATTACAGTAGTTTCATATATATAAAATGACCAAGATACCCTTACTATTAAAAAATTATACAAATAGATTATGGGTTCACATGATATATTAAAAAAATACATAATAATAAACACCAAAAGCAAATAAATAAGTAAACCCAAACCACTACCACCCTCCGCCACCGGCCATCTCCAGCAAACACATCTCCGTCCTGCTCTACTCTCTTACGGAGTTCTAGCAGCATCACAGTTTCAAGGGGGGGTGGCGATGGAAAACAGCAGAAAAGGAGGTGGGTTGGAAATGGTTGATTGCGTCAGCTTTTTAACCACATAGCCCCCCCCCCCAACCAACCGTAGAATTACGTGAGAGAGCACAGCAGGGACGATTTGTTTTGTCAAAGATTGCCAATGGCAGGGGATAGTGGTGCTTGAAAGTTTATGTAATTGTTATTTTTCTTTATAAATACATAACTTTCAATATTTCAATTGGACTCACGATATACTTACATAATTTTGAATAATGAAGGTATTTTTAATGTCCATCAACCTCAAAGACTATTTGTGTTACGCTTGAGTAAACTATAAACACCAAATTGTAGTTTCTCGAACTTAGGAAAGAAATGAAATATGACTTTACTGAGCATAACGAGCAATAGCGCTCATTGTCATCTAGACCCTAAATAGTAAATAGTATACATTTGTGACACACGTTACCTTAGTAATAATTGAAGTTTTGTTATTAGAAAAAAAGCGACGTGCGCATTTAATTGCATGAAACCGATAAGAAATAAAAAAAAAACAGCTACAAAAAACTGAACCGAAACCAACAGTTTGATTTTATGTTTTTTAGTAAAAACCAAACTTACAGTTCGGGTTTGGTTTTACATGTAAGAAAAAACCAAAACGCCAAACCGAACCAAACTGATAAATTTTCATTTTCTATTTTAAGTAAATTCTAAAATCTAATAAATATGCAATTCAAATATATTAGCCCAAACGTATAATAATCATTTAGTTATTAACTAACAAAATCATATTCACCCAAATCTATTATTTTAGGCCAAAAAAACAGAATTTTAACCCAAAATTCAACCTCAAAAGGAGAACCGAATAACCTAAAACCGAAACCAGTCCGTACACCGTAAACCAAAGAATAAAAAAAAACTAATGGTTTGGTTCGGTTTTTGCCCAAAACCAAACCATGCACACACCCCTAACAATAAACCCCTAAACCGAAAACCTGAAACCAACCCCAAAAGCCAAAAAAACTTAATGCTTCTCAAATTTTCGAAAACCAAAGTTTTAGTTTTTAGTTCGATTTTAGCTCAAAACCGAACCATACACACCCTTAATTCAATTAGTCCCAAAACCACTAATTCTATAACAACAAAACTACAAAACCCTAATTAACAAACATTTAACTTGCAGGGCCAATTCTCTAAATATTATGACAAAATAATACAAACCCAGATCATAACTTTGGGCAAAAAAGAAAAATCAGCCCACATTTTTCCAGCTCAAAACCGAACACAACCTAACGTCCGAACCCAATCCAAAAACCAAAAAAACCATGGTTTGTCAAAACATTCAAGTTTCAGTTTTTGGTTCCATTCCAACCCGAACCCAAACCGTGCACACTCCTAATTCAATTAACCCCTAAACCACAAACTCTATAACCACAAAACCCAAATTAACAAACATTCGAATTACAACGAATCGAAAGATGGTTTTCACCTTGCAGGGCCTTCCAGCTCAAAAACGAACCAAATCAATCAAAAACTAAAAAAACCACGGTTTTTCATAATTTTCAAGTTTCGGTTTTTGGTTCCATTTCAACTCAAACCCAAACCTGAACCGTGCACACTCCTAATTCAATTAGCCCCTAAACCACAAACTCTATAACCATAAAACCAGAAACCCCAAATCAACAAACAATCGAATTACGAAAATGAAATCGAAAGAGGGGTTTCACCTTGCAGGACCAATTCTCTCGATAAAAATGACAAAATAATACAAACCCAAATCATTATTTTGTGTAAAAAAGAAAAATCAGCCCAAATTTTCCCATCTCAAAACCGAACCGAACCCAGCACAAACCAATCCGAAAACCAAAAAAAGCATGGTTTTTCAAAACTTTCAAGTTTCGATTTTTGGCTCCATTTCAACTCAAACCCGAACCCAAACCGTGCACACTCTTGATTCAATTATCCCCCCTAAACCACTAATTCCATAACTATACCCCTACAAAACCCAAATCAACTAGCATTCAAATTACGACAAGTCGACAACGAAATCGAACCAGGGTTTTCACCTTGCAAGGCCAATTCTCTCAATAGAAACGACAAAATGATATAAACCCAAATCATTATTTTAGTCAAAAAGAAACCAGCCCAAATTTTTCCAGCTCCAAACCGAACCAAAACAAACCCAATCCAAAAACCAAAAAAACCACGGTTTTTCAAAACTTTCAAGTTTCTGTTTTTGGTTCCATTTCAACTCAAACCCGAACCCGAACCGTGCACACTCCTAATTCAATTATTTCCTAAACCACTAATTCTATAACTAAATCAACAAACATTCAAATTACGACAACGAAATCGAAAGAGGGGTTTCACCTTGCAAGGCCAATTCTCCCGATAGAAATGACAAACAACTCGATCACTCGCCTTCACAATTGTGAAGAAGTCTTTCTCAGAGAATATTTCAGAATATTCACCGTGACCCAGTGATACCCACTTGGTACGTTTCTCAGCCATCTTCTTCATCTGCTGCAGCCTGCGTTCTCTCAACACTTCGATATCGTCTAGATCTAGCTTCTCTAAGGCTGCTATTTCATCGTCTATTTTGTCCTCTACGGCTTTTGCTACCGTGAGTACTTGCTTCTCTATGATCTGTGTAATTAGGTGAATGATTAATTGATGTTATTATATGCTGTTGTTACAGATGGTTTATGACAGATGGATTCGTACCTCTTGAACCTTGTTTTCCATTGGATTTGATTTTGCTATGGAGTTTGAAATGTGAATTGAAGATCTATAAGATCTGGAGAACTTCAGTGTGTGTGTGTGTGTGTGTGTGTGTGTTTAACTGTGTGTATTTGAATTTGGATGTGGTGTATTGGTTATTGGGCCGGGTTTATTTTAATTAAGAGGCTGGACTACTATTCACGTATGGGCCTAGAGCCCTTGGGCAATAAAAATTATTATTTTTGGGCCGGGTTAATCTCAATAAAGAATTTTTGACACAAGAGATAGAGGTGCAATAAAAACTCGAACCCGAAACCGACCCGAAAAATACCCGGAACCGGTTTTTAATACCCGAACCTGTACCCGACCCTACCCGTAGGCTACAAATAGGGTATGCATTTCAGTACCAAAATTCGTACTTGGAACCGGACCTGATTTTTACCCGATAATACACGAAAACCAGAGCCGGTTCCATGCCTGGAACCAGGTTTCTCCAATACCCTATCTATACCCGAAATTATCTAAAAATTATCCAAAAATCCCCTTAAAAAGTGCAACCCCTTAAAAAAATCTGATCTATGCTATAAAAAAAACCCAGAAAAAACACAAAAATATGGTTTTTTCAATACCTGGAAATAGGGTATTCAAATACCCGGTTTTAGAATACTCAATTCTATACCCAACCTGGACCCGAACCCGACCCGGGTATTGCCAATACCCGATTTTCCAATACCCGCCCATACCCGAACCCGAGTTTATACCCGAAACCGGATATTTGTAAAACCCAATTTTCCAATACCCGACCTCTAACGGTTAACCGGTTATCATCGATAGCGGGTTATGGTTTTTAACCGATTTTGGAGGAGAAAAGCCCTAAGGGAGGAAGGGGCACTCATGGGTACCACACATGCATCACCCCATCCTGCACTGTCACTTCATTTCTACTCTCAAATACCCACAAATCACAAAATCACTGACAACACCTACGCGCAAGTACCCTATAGCTTTTTGTTTGCTTTTTAATTCTCCAAGTACATTAAATGTAAAAAGTGAATCACTTTTATGTGGCAAACATTCGCCATAGAATGAAGACATGCACCTTACCCACATAAGTTGGCGACGGTGTTGCCAGGTGGTTTGGAAACCATGCACCCTACCTATGTTGGTGCCCCATCCTCACTAACTTACGTAGCCGGTTAACCGATAATAATCTATTATAACTAACATTATTAGCATTGTCCTTATTAACAAGTGTTCGGTAAATCGTTTACTATATGAAAATCCGATAAGTATCGGTTCATATCGGTTTGTAACCGGCTTCTCCTATACCAGCTAATAACTTGTTTCGGTTTCGAGTATGTTTAGGTTAGGTTTTTAGTTTTACTTGAAACTGTATAAATCATGATTAATATTGTTTTATGTTAATTTATAAAATTATGATATTTTAAATATATTATTTAATCAAAATTTAGGATGTTACATACATACTTGTTTGTAGACGATAGTACTACATCATGCTTTGCCAACTAGATCTTGTGTATTTACCCTTGTATTCAGTTTCTACCGTGTAGCATTGCTAACAATCAAGAGTTTTGCGTGTATGATTGCGGTGACCCATGATCGCTGCTAACACTTATCGGTCCCACGTGTTTTCTCCTTTGTTTTTGGAATGTGAGTTTTCAACTTAACTTTCAAATTAGAGATTTTCCCTTTGATGATTACGAGCACTTATGACTAACGGTGTCCTCATGAGACTTCTTTGTCTTTTGCCAGAGTTTTGGACCAAGATGTTAATATAAGAGAGACAAACTATTAATTATGTATATTGATTTGGTCTCATATCTAGATACACCATTAATGCACAAACATTAGTACTTTAGTATCATTATTTTAAAAAGACAACTTTTAGATAATGGGCCATGTTTTTATCAATTAATGAAATACATTTTGTCAACTATTTTATTTAGTTAATTTTTTCTTTCTTTCAAAAACCCCAATCACCGAAGGTTGGGCCCAAATAATGACTTTTAAGTAGCGGTGTATAAATCGGGCTTTTCAAATACTCGGGTTCAAATATGGAATCGGGTTCGGGTATGATCACGTATCAGAGAATCGGGTATTGGTAATAACCGGGTCGGGTCCAGGTATTGTCTCTAAAAACCATACCATATGCATTGGGTTCGGGTCGGGTATAGAACCGGGTATTCAAAACCCAAGTATTTGAATACCCTATTTTCGGGTATTGGAAAAACCCTTTTCGGGTTTTTTGGGGTTTTTTTCCGGGTATTTTTCGAATATGGATTAGACTTTTTAAAAGTTTGCACTTTTTAGGGGTATTTTTAATGTATTTTTCGGGTATAGATCGGGTATTTGAAATACCCGGTTTCGGGTATTGGAAAAACCCGGTTCTGGGTATGGAACCGGTTCGGGTTTTCGGGTATTACCGGGTACAAATCGGGTCCGGTTCGGGTTCGGGTTTTAGTACCGAAATGTATACTCTATCCGTACCCTACGGGTAGTGTCGGGTACATGTTCGGGTATTAAAAACCCGGGTACTATAAAAACCGATTCCGGGTGTTTATTTCATATCCGGTTCCGACTTCAGTTTTTTTTTCACCTCTAATAGGAACTTGTTTTGTAACTTGTAAGTGTGTGCCCATTGGCTACGGTTGGTTTTCTTAGTGGGCCCGGCTGTTAACTTAGTAGTAACTAGTAACTAGTTACCTTCTCAACAAAACTCTCAAGTCTCAATAGGACACACTATCTATCTCCTGGATCTATTGCGGTCAACAATCATAACACTATGGATGCCCTGGCCACTAGCACGGTAAACAAACGAACAGGGTCTTGTTCATGTTCATTCATTAAACCTTTAGCAGACAAGTGAACAGTTCACAAACACCGAACCGAACGAAATTTCTTGTGTTTGTTCGTTAAATAAGGAAATGAACTTCTTCGTGAATGGTTCACAAACACAAACCCACGAGCACAATCAATGTGTCATTTGATTTGCTTAACCGATAATTGTCACTGTCAACGGTTCATACACGTTATTAAGTTTGAGTTGGTGTTTTTTTTAGTTACATGCATATTCTGGTTTTAGTTTTACTTAGAAAGAATTAATTACATAATACCCATCCATATTTTAGTTTTTTAGTTAACAGTTTTGATTAAATCTATACGATAAGATTAAAAGTCATTAAAATAATATTAACACATTAAATGAAGAGACATTCATAAACAAACAAATGTAAAGAAACATAAACAGAAAATAGCACATTATCAAATGTTCACCAACACAATTGAACAAACATGGGATCTGTTCATGTTAGTTCATTTAATTAATCGAATGAAACTCCTTGTTTGTGTCCATACATATAGTAAAGGAAAGAATATAAATGAACTTCTCGTCGAATAGTTTGTGAACATTCAATTCGTTTACAATCTTACAGGCCATGGACCACAACGTCCATCTCTCTCGGCCATGCAGCGTCTTTCTTCCACGTCTGCGTCCATAGGCTTAAAAAACCCATTGGAGATGGTTTTACAATGCTACATTGCATAATCATTTTCAGTTTGTTTTTATGAATACATATTCAAACCCTCTCTTAGATAAGAACAGCAACAATAAACATACATTTAGTTATTTATTACTACCTCATCATGGCATCATCACGACATCACCATATAGAATTGTAAATCCCACTTTCATATCTTATCCTAATCCTCCAATACGACACTCAAATGTATTAGTCCCACTTATGTTTTTATAAATTATATAGAAAATTATGTATTATATATATATATATAAGGGAGGGATAATTTGAGAACCTCTTAAGTTGTTAGACTATCCACTATGGTGACCATTTCTCACAACCGGTTGCAATGTGACACAAAATGACAAAAAAATATTTTAATTAAATAATTGTGAATTCATTTTTGTCCACAACCGGTTGCAACCTAGGTTGTTCTAGCAACCCAAGTTTGCAACCAAACTTTTACATCTAACTTGGTTTTTTCATAAAAATTACAATTTTTAACATTTTTTAAAAAAATGTAACAGCATGGTTTTATTTATAAAAAAATATTGAACATTTTGATATAAATTTGATAAAAAATAAAGCATATTTTTTTAATAAAATATTGGTTTAGGTTGGGTTGTGATAGTGAGTGAAATATTGAATTGGGTTGGGTTGTATAGGTGGAAGAGAAAGAAATTAGTTTGTTAATAAATGATTGGGTTGGTTTGGGTTGTGATAGTGGATAGTCTTAGAACTTTGAAAACTCAATATGAACCACACATTTAATTAAATGAGTATGGATTATGTGGCTGAGAATAAATCTGATTAAAAAATTAATCAGGAGAGAGAATAAGTATTTTTGATGATTACACAAGTTTAAATTAGTGTAATAAGTCGATTCGGTGTGTAAAAAATACTGTAATTTTTTGTACATTACTTACACTTACGTATTACACATGCGTAAAAAAAATTCAAAAAAGAAATTTGTTAAGTTGAGTTCTTTCAAGTTCTTAAAACTCAAAGCGGTTCTCAAAAGAAATCAATCATATATATATATATATATATATATATATATATATAGAGAGAGAGAGAGAGAGGTTAAAATAAAAAACTATGTTTTCCTAAAAAGTGTAGAAAGCATTTTCCACCACTAGATAATAAGGGTAGGATTGTAATCTTAGTTTATTTTCTTGTTATGGTATGTAAATATATAATTAATAAAAATTATTACATCCAGAATTTGTTCCTTAATAATCTGGATTTAGTTCACAATTAATAAAAAAATAACAACCTATTGATATTATCATGAACGATCGTTATCTTGTTTATTCATTATCAAGATATCATTATTAATCTCCAGTATTTAATCGACAAAGAAAGAATTTAATCGACAAAAACACACTTGCATTCTTCGTTTTAACCGCCCCTGCATTCAATAGAGTGTTCTTCTCCATTTTCCTTCAATTGAAACTTCAATTAAACACACCAGTTATAACTCTGTAGTTAACACCTAAAAAAACCCACCACAGATTACACAAAGACACACCAGAGCATGACGACCAAAGGATTTGAATGACGAAAAAAGAAATCTAAACTTCGCCTGATTTCTTAATCACGCCGGTGGAGAGAGAGAGATACTCAGTTGACGGTGGTTATAAAATTGTGGACTACAATCTTCTATGGGTTTGAATAATATAAGAAGATTTTATTTTTGAGTGTTTTTGGAAGGTAGATCAACTGAATGCATAAAAATAGGAGCTTTCCGATTAATAAGTTGACAATCTGCATGATATAAATACCTAATATACCTAAAATGCCCTTTAACACACCAATTTTGTGAGGTAAAATTAGACACTCCTTATTTTATTCCATATTCTCATCATGACCATTGATTAACAAGATCTGACCACCCTGAATACTTCTTACACTTTTTAGACACACTCCTCTTTTTATAACCCCTCCCTATATCTATATATATATATATATATATATATATATATATGGGGAAAGTTAATATGAGCCTGTTAAGCATCTAAACTTATATGTGAAACCCTCAAAACTACATAGTTTTGATTAACAATTCCTAAAAAAGATGATTTTATTCCTTTCTTGTTTTTGTTTCCTCTCCATTAAATTAACAAACTTCGACTAAATACCTACACTAACTACTTCAATCATTCAACATCAACGATTACTAATTTTGCAGACTATAAGCAACTTATTCTCAATCTTTAATCACAATTTCTCATATCAAAACTCAAAAGACGTCCTACTATTCTAACAAATAATGACTTCTCCTTTTTGTGTAAACCACCATTAATGTCCACTGGTTCAAAAAAAATTCCTTATGTCTTATTGTTATGATTTACAAACATAAATAATTTTTGTTGCAAAAATAAAGAATAAAAAAAATCTATTATTCAGGTGCTTCTGTTTAACCACATGCCCCGAGGTCTAGAAATGCTCCAAGATAAATTTTGTTTTCAAACTTGTTTTCGTGCAGACTAGTTTTAAATGAATTGGAAAACTTAAACTAAAAATTTGATTGAAGAAGATTATTTGCTTGAAGATGAGAAATCCATGCGATGATATATTATGAGTTAGGAATTTATCCTAAATTTGTTGAATTGATGGGAATGAAACAAAAATAAGAAAGGAATAAAATCATCTTTTTTAGGAATTGTTAATAAAAACTATGTAGTTTGAGAGTTTCACATATAAGCTTGGATGTTTAACAGCCCCATATTCACTTTCCTATATATATATATATATATAAACACACACACTAGTTTTTATCCCCCGTATTACGGGGGTTGTTTTATGTTATTTGTTTCTAATATTTATTTATTTTTTGAATTTTTGTTTTTTTATTGTATGAAAGTTAATAATATACTTATCGTATGATGATAAATTGTTTCACAAATAAATGAGATGTTATAACCCGGTTTAAAAGATATATGATTTTGATGAGACCCAAGACCCGTTTATCTTTTAACTATAAAGTTGGTCTATTAATTATAAATAATATATATTTGGTTAAATAAATCATACATTAATTTTTAGTATATCCCTACTTTATATGATTTTTATATCAAATATTTGGTGAGATTAGTTTTTAATTTAATGAGATGTTATAACCCGTTTAAGAAATATATGGGTTTGTTAAGACCCATACCCGTGAATTCGGGTCAAATGCATGAGAAGGCTCCTCCATATAAAAATCAAGCAAATCTGGTGACTCCAAAAAAAGGGGGAGCGACCACATCGCGACACGTAGGATTTTTATGTTTTCGTTTATATATATTATATATATATATTACTTAGATAATAAATTAAAAATATACATTTTAAATTACATAAAAAGTGTATTAAAAATATTTGATTATAGTGTAATAATTCTTAAATCATACAAATTTCTATACATTTCCGACTAGTTGTCAACTTTATATATATAATAACTAAAATCATAAAAAATCACAACGTTTGGCTTGAAACATTGTTGTTAAACCCGAATCGAACAACTGGGAAGTGGGAACCAGACCCTCTTTACCATGTTTGGGATTGAGTTTGGAAAATGCTTATTGACTTATTGGTGTTTTCAAAAAGCCAAAAAGTTTAAATATGTTTGACAATCACAAAAAACTTTCTTATCTTAGCTTTTTGAAAGGGTTAAAAAACATTTTTCCAAAACTCCAAATCCTGGCTTTTTAAAATGGTTTTTTGAAAAAGTACATAAGCCAATAAGTATTTTTCAAACTCAATCCCAAACATAAGAATTCAAAAATATAATAACTTTATATTTTATCCAATTAGTAAATCAATAAAGCCATCACAAAAATCGACCTAATTTTTAAATACTGATTTCTAAGTTCTCTCAAAGTTTTAAAAAATCATATTTTTGTAGGGCTGTAAACGAGCCGAGTCGAGTCGAGCCAGAGTGTGCTCGAGCTCGAGCTCGAAATTAATCGAGTTGGCTCGAGCTCGGCTCGTTTTCTTTATCGAGCTGAAAAATCGAGCTCGAGTCGGGCTCCTTTAATTTTTTTATTTTTATTTTTTTATTTTATATTTTACAAATTTTGATATATAAAATACAAAAAAGTATAATTTTAACATACATATTATATAAAATTTATAAACCGGATAATTTATAAATTTATATGTTTTATTTTCGTTATTCTTTTATAAGGTTTCAGGTATCCAGTGACATAATTTATGTATAATTTTTATTTATTTATTTTTTTGGTATGATATTATTATATATAAATATTAAAATTTAGGGTTTAATCTAAACGAGCCAACGAGCCGAGCTAATGAGTCGAGCCAAGACCGAGCCA
This sequence comes from Bidens hawaiensis, assembly GCF_021521415.1. Taxonomy (NCBI): domain Eukaryota; kingdom Viridiplantae; phylum Streptophyta; class Magnoliopsida; order Asterales; family Asteraceae; genus Bidens; species Bidens hawaiensis. The sequence goes on from NW_027506083.1 coordinate 45,958, forward strand.
CGAGCCGAGCTGACCCTGGCTCGAGCTCGACTCGTTTAGAAATCGAGCCGAGTTGAGTCGAGCTCATTTAGAATCGAGCTTTTTCGAGCCGAGCTATTTTCGAGCAAGTTTCGAGCGAGCTGCAAGCCACGGACTTTTTGAACAGCCCTATGGTTTTGTAGGGTCGCCTTGAAGACTAATGTCGCTATTTACATAAGAGTATGCATTTGGATTTAGATTCATGGGTCTATCAGTGGTCAAAAAAATCTGACTTTAATCACTTAAATTTTATTATTTTAAGAGACACGCGCTATTCATCTTAAGATATTGAAAAGTTTTAGCATAAAATAAATTTTATTACGACTGTTTTTAAAGCCTTTTTCTATGAAAATCTTCTAAATATGGTTATCAAATATCAAGTGTAGAATTTAAGCGTGTGAATAGTTTGGTGTTTTGTAATTTGTAAGTTGTAACTTTGCATTTGCAAATTTCAAGTGTGAAAAGTAGGCCCATTGGCTGCATCTACTTTTATTAGTGGGCCAAAAGCATTACTAACTCAAGAAAATTTAACCATTACGATATCCAATTTCTGGTTATAATATGCAGCACTTAGACCAAACGTAATCAAAACTAAATTTTTATGAACATTTTGTGTCATGTGGTTCTCAGCCAGCATTTCAACATTTAAGAAAAAAGGATATTGTAGTTAAAACTCTCCACCAATCATTACACAGTTATTACTTTCTAAATTTTTTTCATATAAATCTAACTATACTATTAAAGTAATAAACTTTATGTCAAAATCCTCCATTCCTATTGGTTGATTTTCATACTTTCCATTTATATATAGACATTCTCTAATTTTCATCTTAATTATATTAATCAAAAATATATTAAAATTAGATTCATCAATGCTATTAAAGTATTATCTTTCATTTTCATTTTGAATATTTAAAATTGTCATTTATATAGGAACATTCTAGATATTTCTATTTAGTGACATTTCTAGGTACATTTCATTTTGACTAACAAAATAATCGTAACTATAATTTCGAAAACCAAATATCCAAAATATCATTTTCAATATTTTATTGTGTTTGGTTGATTTTATTCACCACCTTTATTATTTTGTTAGATAGTATATAATATATAATCTAGATTATTATTTGATATTTCATCAATAGAAGAGATTACGGATTTAATATAGAGATTACGTATAGTATATATATAATATATAGAGATTACCGATATTAAATTTTGAATTCTTGTTTAAATATAATATTTATTTTAATTTAAATTTATCAAATTCATAAAGTTGTAACTGTTTGTACCATTTATGTTAAATTTAGGAAATGATGACCGATTTGATTAAGGAATGGTTTAATTACGGAAATTGTAAATTTAAATAAATTTTTGTATATTCTTTGAATGTAATTAATTTGTAAATTTGAATTATGATTGTATAACTTATGGTGTCAATTGGAATGTAAATTTGAATTAATTAACAATGATTTAGTGTTACTACAATTAGGGATGTTCACCCATTGACCAATTTACTTAATTACGTACCTTAAGTTTTAACAATTATAACCAACATCCATTGTCTTATCATTGTTTAAGAATAACAATTGAGTTACAAATCCATTCTTGACCCATTGAACCATGACTTATAATTACGATTTACTTAAAATTACAATAATATAATTCACAATTTACTTACATATATAACAAAATTATTAACTTTTATTTTCACACCTTATATGAATTACATTAAATAATATATGGTGTTATAATTGATGATTAATTATATTATTATAAATAATATAATTAGTAACTTATATTTTTACATAAGATTATACTCAACATATTCATATTAAATAATATGATTAAATAACTTATATTTATATTTTTACATTTAGTAACTTAGATTTAAATTAAATAATATGATTAAATAATATGTTATACGAAAAGATAAATTAAGACTATAGTGGAATTCTTGAATTGTTGAATAATACAAATTTCAAAATTTGAAAATACATTAATGACGGAATCCTTTTTAATCGTTCTTACCATAATTATTTTGAAAATTATTCAAATTTACTAAATTTATGTTTGCAATCAATTACATTACTACCTTCCTTCTATAATTTTGTCAACCTTAACTCATTTGGTATAAATACGTACATTTCATTTGCTAATCCTTACACCATCCTAACCTCTTGATTAAAAACGATTAGTTTTTTGAGAAGGTTTTTACTTTTTGTTATTTTATATCTTCCATTTTGTTATTAATTTTATTGGTTAAATCTTATATTGTTCGTAAATGATATGTTTATTTTTTTAAATTTTTCAACACTAGCAATATGGAGCCAACCAATATCACCATGTTGAACCAACTTGATGTTCAAAACAGTGAGTGTATCCTAAAGGTGCGTATTTTGAGACTTTGGCGGCTGAAGGACAACTCAAAGCCCGGGCAAGATTGGTCCATCGAAATGATTGTTCAAGACGAAATGTTATTGTTAACACATTCATTAATTTACTATATTATTCATACAAATTTTTACTAATCTTAATAATAATTTGCAGTGCAACAGAATGCAAGCCTATGTAAGGAAGGTGTGCATTCCTAAGCATGATGTTTGGCTTGCGGAGAATAAATCTTTGATTGTTCGGAAGGCCTCACTCGGTGCAAATATGTCTACTTACAAATACATCGACTGCCCACACAAACTAATACGCTTTGATGTTGTAAACTTATGTAGTGAAGTGAATAGAAGTCTAATTTTGTTAAAGTTTGTTATTTTAGTGAGCAAATATTGTAACATCCTACTTTTAGTTATTATAATAAAATAAATTTCGTTATTTTATAGTGGGTCGTTATCGGTTTAGATAAATAGAATACGAGATGGGCTAGTGTTAGGTAAATGAATATGGGTTATGGACTTGGGTTATGAAAGAAAGAAGGAAAGACCATGGGCTTAAGCCCATGATCCATAAATATATAAACCCTTAATCTCCACTTATTCCTCATTTCACACATATTCCATACACTACCAAAACACACCCTTAAGCTTTTCTCTAGTTCTTTCCCTATCTAAACCGAAACCAAGAAGGAAACTGAGCACCGACCCGAGGTAATAATAGTATGATGTTGTTTTAGCTTAAACCCGTTAGATATAGTCACGAAACGACGAGTCAACACCGTTAAACCGTTTAAGTCACGAGATCCGGGTGGAATCGGGTATAAACCGAACCTATAATGAGCTTAGGGGTAACCCTAGCTCAGATCTGGACCGAACGGGGCAAAAAACAGTGAAAAACGAGTTAAAACCCGTTTTTTCGGCGTGTTCGTGGTTTTCCGGCGGCGCCGGAAAGGCGGCTGAGTATTTTAAGAATGTCAGAGAATGTTTCTGACATTCTCTGACAAACCCTAACCCTGATTCGTTAACGGACCAGGGGTGATTCGCCAAGTGATTCGCTAAAGAAAGCCTAGCGAACTAGCCTTAGTTCGCGTCCATATTCGTTAAGGAAAAGATAACGAATTGACCCTCAATTCGTTATAGTCATTCGTGAAGGAGATAACGAATTAGAAGGTCCAATTCGTTATATGGACTAATTCGCTATGTGGACTGGTTCGCTATATGGACTGATTCGTTATAAAGGTTCAGTTCGCTATGAAGTCCAATTCGTTAAAAGGGGCCAATTCGTCATAAGGTCCAATTCGTTATGACAAACCAATTCGTTAAAGAACCCAGTAGCAAACTAGAAGTTTACCAGAGTGGCAGGAATGGTCCCTGGACTTAGGAAAGAATGATTTAATTACAAAGAAGCCCTTGGACTTTAAGTAGCAAATTATTTAATGATTCAAAATCCTAATGGAAAATGTGTTAAGACAGTTAATGAAAATGTGTTAACCCCAGCCAGGGGCTCTGCCCCTTGGGCCCCGCTAGGGGCTGTCGCCCCTAGAACCTCGCTGCCAGGGGCGCTGCCCCCAGACCCCCGTTCATTGAGAGTAATAATTAAACTAGAAAGACGATATGTGTAGTGATAGTTTATTGATACGTATAATTATTATACAGTTAGTCGTGCACAGCTCAAGAAGGGAATAACCGTAAACGGTGAACGCAACCGCATTGAGGTGAGTTTCTAGCCCCACTTCCTTGTTATGTTTCGGGGCTGTGTGCATACTCGATGTGATAGTTAATACACTTACCTTAAGTGGTAGTGTATGCCTTGTATGATTCATGTATGATGATTGCTTGACGGTGCGTGAACGATCTTCGGATATTGCATGTACCGTCAGGTGGTAGCTAAAGATGTGATTGCCATGTATGATGTAAGATAAGATGCATGTATGAATATATATGATGTATGCATAATGTACGTATGATATGTTAATGGTACGTGAACGCTCTTCGGAGATTGCACGTATTGTCACGAAAAGTATTTAAGAACAGGTATAGTAAGAAGTTATGGAAGAAAGGGTACCGGACCCTAATAATATCCGAGGATGAAGGGTACCGGACCCTAATAATATCCGAGGATGAAGGGTGACCGGACCTTAATAATATCCGAGGATGGAGGGTACCGGACCCTAATAATATCCGAGGTATGTAGGGTGAAACGCCCTTTATAATGTATGGTTAGATATGAATGTGTATGGACGAATGCTGAACAAGATATGCATGTAATGCGTACCTTCGGGCACGTATATGTGTATGAAAAGTAAGTTATGTGATTAACTAGAACTCACTCAGCGTAGCTGACTTTTAGTATGCACGCAGGCAAATAGGTTGAGGCAGCTCGCGTGACTGAAGACACATAGCATGGAATCGAAGATACTGGTATCTCGGAGAAATGTTGTGATGTTTTAAAGACTATGTTTTGTTTTAATTGAATACGAATGTTTTATAAGACATGATTTGATGGTTATGTAAAATGTTATGGTTGAAGTTTTATTATTTCGCGAAAGTTTTTATTAACTCTGATATTTAGAACTGCGTTTATGAGTAAATCCAACGTACAAAGTAGGGCTACCGGTAACGGGGCCTTACAAATATTGTGTGATAAATATATATGCATAAAGCATAAATCATGCGAAAAACGTAATTGATTTATAGAAACCATTTATTGTTGACAAAATTTTGAATTGGATTATTTTATAATTGATATTTTATTGTTTTGTGATACCAGAAAATCATGACTCAAGAAGGTATTATGATCATCTTATGGCTTAATTTAAGTAGTTTACAAATATAAGATTTGATTTAATGATTAATCAACTTAAGTGTTGCTTATTGATTAGAAATCAATTTAAAAAAAAAAATAAACATCGGATCATATCAATAAATTGATAAATTTTCATAAAAAAATAAAACATACTAACTTTAAACATTGTTTGACAATAGATCATGTATATAAAACACTTAAAATTGATCAAAAATTCATACCTTCTGTATTATCATGTAGATTGATGTCATCTTATTTTATAATTTAAACCATCACTGTGAAAAAAAAACAATGGATGTTAATATTGTATTCAATAGTATGTTGAATCGCTTATTAAGGCGGTTAAACATTAAAGTTAGTGTGTTTTATTTTATGTTTTATTTTAACAAAATGGGATATGGAGAAAACAAAACCCAAAATTGATTAAATTTAAAATCCATAATTTATAACAAACTGGTTAATGGAATTAGTGTAATCATAAAAACTCCAATCAATATTAAGGCGGTTAAATATTAAATCAATACACAATATGAAAAACCCAAAATTCCGAGAAACAAAATTAATGGCTTTGAAGTAATACTGAGACCCACCAAACTTGAACAGATAATTTAATGATTCAAGATTATAGACTATCGAATTACCGTGAACGATACAAAGATGGTCGGTGATTGAAATGGCCGACATTTTAGAGTGTGGAAAGGAAAATAAATAGCAGCGTGTGTAAGATTAGGGTATGCTAATTTCAAAATCAAACGAGTCATGATATATTAACTGTGAGTAAACCGGGTTACAAAAAACATATAGGTTCGTGTTCCTTAGCAATTTTAAGCGAATTATATTATATTTTAAAGATTAATTAGGTGTAAATTGTATAATTGGTAACTAATGAATTGACATCCTATGTGGAGGGGGCTAGATAAATGCCATGTGGAACAATTGTAATGCTTTAATGGTATTGTTAGATTAATGATTCAAATGCATTTATAATTATTAATCTCAATTTCTATTATTTATATTATTTCTATTATTCAATATACACAAGTCATAGTTTAACCTAAAAACCCAAATCAATTATCTCCTCTTTCACGCCTCCATCCTCTTCCACGGATCTCTACCTTCAATTCAGTTATCCGGCAAATTCACTGTCCACCATCGATGAAGCTGTTCACCAACCGGACGTTTTATCTACTGTATATCGGCCTACCTATGACTGTCTTCACAATCCATCAACGTTACTACCGGTCAATTAAATTATCAGGTTTTATTTTTTGTATTTTAATTCAATTGAAACTATATTCTTTTTTTTTTATTTCAAACCGGTCGACGTTACTACAGATTTAATTTTACAAAAATTCCTTTTAATTGTATATTATTAAATTTGACTCATTGACTAGTTAAAAATATAACTATTAGAGATAAATTGAGATTTGTAACCAATTTGTGTATATTACGAAAAAATCAACCATTTGATTAAGGATTACTTTAATTACGGAATTAAATTACAAACTTATTTTTGCACAACTTATATCAATTACTTAATTATTCAATTGCTTATTAATTATATTATGTTGACTATTTTTATAGTTTTCAACCATATGATTAAGGATTTTAATATATCATAATTTATTATAATTTTATATATACGGTAATTGATAATCAATTTTAGATATACGGAATTAAAAACATTGATGATTAATTATATTAATGTTTATAATTAAATTAGTAACTTATTTTTCTACATTAATAAGTTAATGTTGTAGGTTGAAATATAAGGTAGATTTAAAGATATCAATTTTAATTATTTTGTCTTTTGAATATAATTTAACAAGACTACTTTCAAGTATTTCAAAATTCCTAATTCAACATACATATTTTCGTCCATAATTTTAGCTTATTCAAAATTCCTAATTTTATGTTTTTAATTAATAACATTAATACCTTCATTCTTTATGCAAGTCTCCAAAATTTGAATCATTTACTACTTGTGTATAAATAGTATGACTTTCACACCAGAATTCTTACACTATCATACCATATTTAGCAAAAACCATTTTGTTTGTTTGTAAGGTTTATATTTCTGGTCATGCTTATATAATTCATTTTGTTTAACAGAATTCAAGCTTATGTGAGGAAGGCTTGCATCCCCAAGCATGATGTGTGGCTTGATGAGAATAGGTCGTTGATTGTTATATTGATGTTCCATTTACGCATGCGAATATAAGTTTGGCTAGACGGGAACTTGGGTATAAGCCGACGACGGATTTGGTGACCGAGTTGAAGAAGTTTGTTAGTGGTATCTTTGGTATTATGGTCATGATCAAGGGAAAACTAAATGTGTACATTCATAGTTTTGATTTGTGTTTTAGTTTTAGGATTTTTTTTTAAATTTATGAAAGAAGTAAAATATCTCATGAGCATGATTCTTTGCTTGAAATGAGGATGACTCAAAAAAGTATTCTCATTTTGTTTTTTTAATTTACATTTGTAAGTTGTGAACACAAGTTCCCATAAGCAAAATTTTTTAATTTTATTGTGTTTTTATATATTTTTATACGGATGATCAACATGATTTAGGTTGTCTTAATATATGTTAAATCTACACATTCATAGTTTTGATTTGTTTTCTTAATTTTTGGATGAGAAAAGAAGAAAAAGATCTCATAAGCAAAATTATTTGCTTAAAATCAGGATGAAAAAGATTCTCATCTTTTCTAATTTACTTTTTAGATTTATACATATTTAATATGGTATTATAGAAACCGATTATTACTCATCTATACTCAGTTTACAAAAAATTATTCTTATATCTTAGTATGAAAATGTACAGTTTTAAATATATATATATATATATAAACCGAATTTGAATAACTTAATTAGCTTAAATTCAAACTAAATCCATTTTAATGGAATATTTGTAACGAAAAACATTACAATGTTTTTTTTTTTCATTCATATTATTTACTTTAGATATATTGTTCACAACATTATTATTATTCAATATTAATAAAGATTTTTTTGCATTATTATTCGTTTAAGTTTTTATTCAATATTAATATAGATTGTTTTCTCAAACTTTAATATGTTGATCAAGTCTCTATAATTTCTATAAATATAGATTACAGTTTTCCAAAATACATAATGATATTTTCAAAAAATTTCTATAATACACATCACCCACATTTAATACTATTAAATGTTAATCAATAATATTTATCAATATATGCATCCAAACTAATGACACTTTAAATTTTAAAATAAAGGTGTATTATTTTTGTAAAACTATCTAACGATATAAATTTTTATATCTAATAAGCAAGTTAATTATTTATTATATATTAACTTAATACATAATCCATAATTAAACATTTTCTTAAATTTAACTTTATGTAAGACATTTTTAAATAAATGACTTCAGACATTTCCATAATTCACAAAGTAGATTCCTTTATTAATGTTACGTAATATTGTTTTAAAAATAACTCACATGGTTTTTAAACTATATGAAATTACATTAGTTTGAGAATGCTATGTTTTGAAAGGAATACTTACTTCTTTTGGTCGACAACGATTTTTAAAGAGCAATGTGTTTTAATATTGATAAGTTTGCTAATGATATATTGTTTCTGGAGTGTTTGGAACAAAGGTTTAACAACGAAGTAGTATTAGTTATATTATAAATGTTATCATATTATACGTTTTATAGATTAAAATACTTGCTTATTTTTGTTACTTGAATGGTTGAAATGTCCGAATTAAACCAGATTAGCAATGGTGATATCCAATCCTAAACACCGTCAATGCAATATTGATAGTGTTGGTTGAAGATATTAATGAGGTTGTCCAAGATATTAATAATAAATTTTTGTCTTTGTTTTCCGGAGAATAATTTAAATATCTCAGTTCTGATTGTATAGACAAGTCTGATAGGGTTGGTCCTTACACTCACCGAATTTTCTAAATGGTTTAAAAATGTCTGGTATGCCTAATCATAGATTGGTCCTAAAAGTTGGTGTGCCAATAATGTTACTAAGGAATATTAATCAGAAGAACGGTTTATGCAACGGAACCAGATTACAAGTATTTAACTTGGGGAGGCGTTTTATCGAAGTAAAGGTTATTTCAGGTACTAACATTGAGTTTCGCACTTATATAACTCGCAGTGGTCTAACTCATTCAGATAAGAAATTGCCATTCATATTGAAACGAAGACAGTTTCTTGTTGCGAATTGTTTTGTAATGACCATTAATAAAAGTCAAGGCCAATCACTAACAAGAGTTGGCATATACCTGCGAGAACCAGTGTCTACACATGGTCAACTATATGTGGCTTTATCACCAGTGAAGAGCAGAGACGGTGCTAAAATGCTTATATTAGACAAAGAAAGTAAAGTTACAAATAAAACTACAAATGTGGTTTATAAGGAACTATTTACTAATTTATAATTGTAAAATCAATGTTATTTTAGTTGAATGTTATGTTTTTACATGATTTATATAACAGTTGATGCTAGAAACATGTGGATGTTACATAATTTATATTTTTCCACCCGTGACGCTCACGGGTCAATAACCTAGTAAAAATATATATTACAAAGTGGTTGGAAGATAAAGAAGGAGGCGTTTTGTACATACTTTCACCCTTAAAATGCCACCCAAAATGCCAAAGGGGGCGGTGTTCCCTGGCATTATGAACCCATAACACCATCCATATTTGTAGGGATGGCAGTGAAACCCGAACCCCATGGGAATACCTGATACCCGACATAATTGGGACGGGTCTTACCCGTCCCATTAGGGTATGGGACAGGTCTGGGATTAGTTTTTAAATTTTTCGCGGGTCTGGGATTTCTAATATACCCGATTACCCGATAATATGGACCCGTTTACCCTATTATATACCCGATATAATTATATACACACACACACACATAGTACAATAAAAAAATGGTATTTGTGTTCAATTGTCCTTTGTGTGTCCTCCATGAATATTAAAATTATTTTATATTATATATATATATATATATTGATTGTATTACATCCCGCCACTCACTCATCCTCTATAAACTACGTATCTTTTTTATATATTTTTTGGTATAGTTTTTTCTTTTTGTTGAATTGAGTGTATCATGAAACTAGTAAAATAATTTTTTTTGTGTTGTATTTTCAAAACCCGATGGGATTTGAGTCGGACATACCCGACTGGTATTTTTAATAAACTAACGGGTATACCCGAAACCCGCGGGTATACCCGATACCCGATGGGTATTTACCCGATAAATACCCGACGGGTCTGGGACGGGGTTTTATAATCGGGTCCGGGTCTGAGAATACCTAGACCCGTCCCAGACCCGATCCATTGCCATCCCTACATATTTGGCCACTACGAATGATTTTATGGTCAAAAATCAATACACCTTAACGAAATAAGTTAATTAAAAACAATTTTAAATATTATAATTTGTAAACTTACTTAACTATTGTAGTTGGATAATTTTATTGTTGTTAATAAAAGAATTGCAGTTTAAATATTTGAACATTTTGCCCTAGCTGTTGTTTATACGACCACTCATTTCACTTTTTTTTCTAATTATTTTTATATCTATTCGTAGACGGCTCAACCATTTTAAAGGCTTTAATATAAATAAAAATTAGGGGGATTTTTACATATATTTATTTCTTACCATTCTAACACCAAGAAACTTAAAGTTTGATTCTTGTTCAAAAATTCGGAAGCTGAAAAGGCCATACACTATTTTTGTAGCAGAATAATGTCTAAAGCTCCTACAGCACCATATGTCACATTCTAGTACCTTAGAGTTTAGCATTGATATACTTTTTAAAAAAGAGTAAAAATGATTGTCAATGTGTTGTCCGTATAACATGCATGATTATGTGTAGGTATGACATATGTTACAAAAATCCCGACTAGGCATCGATTAATCCCCGATTAGTTGCTAGTCCCCACTTCACTGATTAACTTTGGGCTAGTCGGCTAATTAATCGGCCAACTATCAAATCCGGCTAAAATCAACGCTTTCCGACGCGATTCTGACCAAAATAAGCGGTTTCCGGCGGGATTCCGACCAAAATAAGCGATTTCCGGGAATATTCAAGCAAAAACTAGTGGTTTTCAGAGAGATTTCAGTCGAGTTCCGACCAAAATATGTTTGTGAATGTTTAAAATTAAAAATTACATCTAAAAACGTGTGCGTGTATATATAAAAAATGAAAAACGTACATTAAAGTCTGATCCGATTAATATCGATTAATCACTAGTCCCCATTCCACCGCCCGACTACCGACTAGCGACTTCTACAACACCGGGTATGACTATGAAAATAAGTTGCGCAATTATCATATATCTTGTGTAATCATTTATATAAGTTACATAACTAAGTACGTGCGTAATTATCAATATAGGTTGCGTAATTTTCATGAGTTACATAATTACCACAAGGGAATATTCATATGTCCACGCGCCATATGTCGTGTTCTCATGCCTTCCTATCACTTGTACGGTTACTTTAATTTGTTTAGTAACTCACCCCTATGAAAAAAACGTGTTTGGCTAGTTAATGAGAATGAAATAACCTATTCCAAAAGAAATATCATTCCTCTAAACACCCCTAAATCATTCCTCAACTCTCTCCTGTTTTTTTCATTTCATTCCCTCCTTCACTACTACCATCAGCCACCATCACCAACACCTCTAGTAGCCACCACTATTAGTCTATTACCACCACCGGCCACCACCACTGCAGTTGTACGTCATTCCTACGTCTTTTAATAGTTGTCAAACAAAACAAAATAAATATTCATGCTTTATTACAATGAAGGTTTCTAGTTGTAACTTGAACTCTATTCAAATAAGAGCCCCCCTTTATTAATAAGTGATTCGAATAACAATATATTAGCACCACATTTGGAAAGGGTCTCCATCAAGGGGATATTACCCTCTCCAACTTTGCTTTGTCATGGAGGAAGCACTTCTAATTTCTGTTTTGAAACGTCGTGATAACATCATCAATATGGATAAACATACGTTGTTATTGACAACCACCTCGTGAGATGTAAGGCCCCGTTACCGGTAGCCCTACTTTCGTGTTGGATTTACTCATAAACGCAGTTCTAAATATCAGAGTTAATTAAAACATTCGCGGAATATAAAAGCTTTCATAAAACATTTCATAACAAAACACGTCTTGTCTTAAAACATCATTTTGTCTTTCAAAATAAACGAAACATTAAACTTAAACGTCTTGAGTCTTCCGATGCCAGCCTCTTATTCAGTGCCACGTGTCTCCTCAAGCGAGCTGCCTCATCCTACTCACCTGCGTGCATACTAAAAGTCAGCTACGCTGAGTGAGTTCTAGTTAATCATACACTATACAATACACATAAACTTATATTCTTTCATTCATACTTTCATACTTTCATACTTTCTTTTGTATTAACTTACTTTCATATCTTACGTTATAAAGAGCATTACGCCCTACATTCCTCGAGTATTATTAGGGCTCGGTACCCTCCTTCCTCGAGTATTATTAGGGCTCGGTACCCTCTTTCCTCGAGTATTATTAGGGCTCGGTACCATCTTTCCTCGAATATTAGTAGGGTTCGGTTCCCTAGTTCTCGAATATTAGTAGGGTTCGATTCCCTCTTCGTTACCATACAACCATACATCATACCTCGAGTATTATTAGGGCCCGGTACCCTCTTCGTAACCATACAACCATCCTTTCCTTCTTTTATTAACTTTATCACATTCATACACATAAGCATACATATCATACTTACCTTATACTTAGCGTTACAACCTGACAGTACGTGCAATATCCGAAGATCGTTCACGTACCGTCAAGCCATCATTCATACATATCACATCATTAACATAAGGCATACACTTATCTCTTAGGATAAGCGTATTATCAAACATATCGAGTATGCACACAGCCCCGAAAACATAACACATAATTGGGGCTAGAAACTCACCTGAACACGGTTACGTTCACCGTTAATCGTAATCACTTTCTTCAGTTGTGCACGGCTGACTGTATAACAAGTATACGTATCAATTAACTATCACTACTCATATCATCTTTCTAGTCTTAATTACTACCCACAACGAACGGGGGTCCGGGGGCAGCGCCACTGGCAGCGGGGTCTAGGGGCGGCAGCCCCTAGTAGGGTCCAAGGGGCAGAGCCCCTGGCTGGATTAAACCTTAAGCGAACTTAGCTTTAGGCGAAGTTATCAGTTAGGCGAACTTGGCCTTAGGCGAAGTTATAAGTTAGGCGAACTTGGCCTTAGGCGAAGTTATCAGTTAGGCGAACTTGGCCTTAGGCGAAGTTATCAGTTAGGCGAACTTGGCCTTAAGCGAAGTTATCAATTAGGCGAACTTGGCCGTAGGAGAAGTTAAGCTTTGAAGACGAAGTTATGCTTTGAAGGCGAAGTTATGCTTTGAAGGCGAAGTTAAGCTTTTGCAGGCGAAGTTGTTCAGGTCAGCTACGGGTTTGGTTTTTATCAAGCATTTTGGCGATTTTAATACCCTTGTTATGGTTCGACATCACCCCCTACGTTCCCTAACCGTTTTCGTTCGTATAAATATCCCGTATATACTATAAAGCTTGGACCTTTAAGGTAAAAACGTTCAATACTACGTGTAACACCCCGTAACCGCAGCGGAAACGTAAACGGGATGCAACAGACACGTCTGATATCAACAGCATTGCTTATAAAGAAAACACCACTACATTAATTTACATCATATTACATTGTTCCGAGTTTAGTTACCATCTAGGCGTTAACACATAAGTTTTACCAACAACACATTAACATATTTAATACAAAAAGATCAGTAAGCTTCCACAAAAAGCACGCATCGTCAAGCATGTAGCACTTATTCCAGTTTAGGAGTACCTAGAAAGCATGTAAAGAAAACGGGTCAACTACGAATAGTTGGTGAGTTTCACTAATTTAAACAACTGTGACAAATCATTATAATAAGCATATATTAGGGACATCTGGGGACACTGTTAACCCAGTACAATACCCATCCGGGGGCAATATTAACCCAGAAACACTTCTAGGGACATCTGGGGACACTGTTAACCCAATACAATACCCATTCCGGGGGCAATGTTAACCCAGAAACACTTCTAGGGACATCTGGGGACACTGTTAACCCAGTACTGTACCCATTCCGTACGATTCCCGTACAATCAAATATTTATAAATACACGCAAATCCATGCGTTCAGTATGTACTTAAACATTTCAATAGTAACATGCATTCCGCCCCGGGAAAATATTTAAAAACAATTCAGAAAAAGGGGCTCGTGAAACTCATCTTATCGTAGGCAATTAGGTATCACAGTACACCAGCTATTAGTCCGGATCTGTAATACGATCCCTAAGTTCGTTACTATACAATCACTATTACATAACTTTAACCGTGTTAACCGGTACATCTGGGGACACTGTTAACCCAGTACTGTAACCGTTCCGGGGGCAATGTTAACCCAGAAACACTTTTCAGGACTCAGATTGTGATATCGTTTAGCGTTCACTGGTCAAAATTACTATCAGTCGTTTTCCCGTTTTGCGTGCCTAGCATGGTTATCCGTTTTTACGTTTCAAAAATGAGTTTGGTCACACACGACCCGAAAATAGTTGTTGACTGATAATTTAGTTAAAGTTGTGAAATTAGAGCTCGGTTTAGACGCCCCGTTTGGCCGCGGGACCCGTTTCCGTCTTTAGCGTAACGGAAACTGTTAAATCGGTTAAAATTACTCAAATCATCCGAATTATTTTCGGATGATTCATTTTTACTTATTTAACTCAATTATATGAAAATAGTTCATTTTTAGGGTTTTTATACACCAGTCAGCTCGCTTAGGCGAACTTTACCGGTTTACGCGTTTTAAGCTTCGAAAGTTTTTTTTATTTTCTTTTTAGCACAAATAATTATCCGTTTAGACTCGGATCTTGAAATTTTACACAAATCACTTTTTGACAGTGGGGAATTTAATAAAAATATTTCTAGAATTAATTTTTATATTTATAATTTATTTATCTATTTTTAAACACCATTTAAACACTAAATATGTCGTAAATACCAAACGATCTTAGAAAAATCCCAAATTTTTCCTGTATGACCCCTGCCATCCACATAGTCACCTGTAATTTTTCCAGAACCAAAATCTCATTTTACATGCCATTTTCACTAAAACCGAGCTAGAAAACCCTAGAACTCGTTTAACCGAAAAGCCTACTTAGACTTCTCCAACTGACCTAAAATTTTGTGTGTGACTTATACATGTTATAAAAAGCTTATCTGGAATTTTCCAGAAGTTTTCATGATATTTATCTATTTTTCACCATTTTTGGCCAAAACCGAGCATTAAATTCACCAAATATTCATCCTTTGTCCAAAAATTACCAAAAATTCACAGAACTCATATTTTGATATATCTAACACCTCTGTAAAATTTCATGACCTAATTCTAAACACATCACAATCTGTCCAAATCTCAAACATCATACAAAAACCGAACTACCTTGTGTTTCTAGCTTCAAATCGCAAGGATCTCGCTTTCTAGCCTTTGCTAAAAACTAGATACAACACCTACAAGCACAATAACACCACACCAAGCAAGTTACACTCAAAATCAAGCCATTTCTTTCATGGTTTCGGTTATGGTTTAAAAACAAAGATTTAACCGTAAAAATTCGTTTTTTTGTTCGTTTAACTCCTTTCTTGGACCAAGATCCCTTGTATAACCCGTATACATCACTTGATCATGCAAGAATTGGTTTTCATCTTTGAAACCTCATTTTCATGCAAATACACTCAAGGAACGAAGATAAACACGTACATAACACGATCTTTACCTCGGTTTTCTTGCTAGAATCTCGGGTTTTAGTTCATAGGTTGAGAGGAAATGAAGATTGTTGAGTTGTGTTGGATGAAAAAAAAATAACAAAGGATAAGGGGATACACCCCCTTATTCCGATCGGATTCAAGAAAGGGGTGGGGTGAGACCCACTTCTTCATTCCTAGCCACACATTTGGATATCGGAGATCTGGATAATGTTTTGGATAATCTGGTTCAGTTCGTTTTTCGGTTAAATGTTTAATTCGGCTTAAAACGAGGCTAAAACGGTCGTTTTCGGCTTAAAGTGAAATTTATATAAAACCGATTTAAAAACTTTAAAAACTTAAACCATGACTTTCATTAACTTAAAACATCATATTATTAATATTTGCGCATCTTTTTCGGCTTGATTGATCGTCTCTTGCTCGGTTTGGTATTAAAGGTTTCGTTTAACGTACCGACGTATCATTAAATCGAAAATTCTTTTTCTGTGCTTTAATTCACTTATCCCGAAGCTTTAATACTTCGTAAACATCACTAAATATCATATATCTCGTCTATAGTGTATCCTCGATTCGTTCGGGCTTCAATAACCGTTATTCGGTTAATCGTATTTCCAATACGATTAACTGTATAATCGAGTATAATCCGTAATGTGAATCATACATACTCGTATAAGCGCATTATAAATCATATATTCGTTATTAAATAACACATAAATAGTATATACCGGCTAGGGTATACCTGATTTTGCCGGAATCGTTACATTCTCCCCCCGTAAAACAAATTTCGTCCTCGAAATTTTACGCATCGACTACTTCCTTTTGAGGAAATAGGTAGGGGTATTTCTTTCGGAATTCGTCCTTTCGTTCCCATGTATATTCTGGGCCTCGTTGCGAATTCCATCTAACTTTGACCAACGAAATCTTATTGTGTCTAAGTTGCTTGATTTTCCCGTCTACTATTTCTATGGGTTCCTCTACTAAATTGAGCTTATCACTTATTTGGACACCCTCTAAAGGTAACACCGACTTCTCATCCGCCAGACATCTTTTCAAGTTCGATACGTGAAACACGTTGTGAACTGCACTCAGTTCATCGGGTAGTTCTAATCGGTATGCTACGGGACCGATTTTTGCAGTAATATTAAATGGTCCAATATATCTCGGGGCTAACTTCCCCGCCTTTCCAAATCTGACTACACCCTTCCAAGGTGATACCTTCAAATACACTTTATCACCTTTCTCAAACGACAACGGTTTTCTACGGGTATCGGCATAACTCTTCTGCCGATCCCGCGCGGCCTTCAGATTGTTCCTAATTTCAAGGATTTTGCTGGTCGTTTCCTGGACCAGGTCTGATCTAATAACCTGAGTGTCGCCCACTTCAGTCCAGCAGAGTGGTGATCGGCACTTCCGACCATACAATGCTTCGTAAGGCGCTGCCTTTATACTGCTATGGTAACTGTTATTATAGGAAAATTCAACGAGTGGGAGATGTTGATCCCAATTTCCCTTAAAATCCAGTACGCATGCACGAAGCAAATCCTCCAGGGTTTGGATGGTCCTCTCAGACTGGCCATCGGTCTGAGGGTGGTAAGTTGTGCTTAGATCAATACGCGTTCCCAGCGCTTCTTGGACAGCTTGCCAAAGATTGGAGGTGAAATGGCTATCCCGATCGGAGATGATTGAGATGGGTATCCCATGACGAGACACAATTTCATTTATATAAATCTGCGCAAGTCTCTCAGCGTTATAATTATTCCTAATCGGGATAAAATGTGCCGATTTGGTTAATCGATCCACGATTACCCAAATTGCATCTTGTCCTCGGGACGTCTTAGGGAGATGTGTCACAAAATCCATCGTGATTTGCTCCCACTTCCATTCGGGAATCTCCGGTTGTTGTAACATCCCCGAGGGTTTCTGGTGCTCCGCCTTAACTCTCGCACAAGTCGTGCACTTACCGACATACGTTGCTATGTCCTTTTTCATACCCGGCCACCAGTAGAACTCCTTCACATCCTTGTACATCTTATCCGATCCCGGATGAATGGAATATTTCGATCTATGCGCTTCGTCCATGATTAATTCACGAAGGTCATGGAGGGTCGGGATTAAAATCCGATTTTTGAAATAGAGAATTTGGTCACGCGCTGTTCGAAATTCTTCTCATTGCCGTAAAGTCCCTCCTTTTCCAATTGTTCCTCTTTCAACGCCTCGCGTTGAGCGACTCGAATCAGGTCCGAAAGGTTCGACTGGACTATCATCCCCAATGCTCGCACTCGCAATGGCTTAACCCGATCTTTCCTACTCAAGGCATCGGCTACGACGTTAGCCTTGCCGGGGTGATAACGGATGTCACAGTCATAATCGCTTAACAACTCGACCCATCTTCGTTGCCTCATATTCAGTTCTTTCTGATTGAATATGTGCTGCAAACTTTTATGATCGGTGAAGATGGTGCACTTCGTACCGTAGAGATAATATCTCCAGATTTTAAGTGCGAAGATAACCGCTCCCAGTTCTAAGTCGTGAGTAGTGTAATTTTTCTCGTGTACTTTTAACTGTCGGGAAGCATAGGCTATAACCTTATTATTCTGCATCAACACGCATCCTAACCCTCTACGCGATGCGTCACAATACGCGACAAAACCATCGTCTCCATCGGGGAGACTTAAAATCGGCGCTTGGCAGAATTTTTGCTTTAACGTTTGAAACGCCGTCTCCTGCTCTTCTCCCCATTCATACTTTCGATCCTTTTGAGTCAGGAGAGTTAAAGGTTGGGCGATGCTGGAAAAGTTCTCTATGAATCGACGATAATATCCAGCTAAGCCTAAGAATTGGCGGATTTCCTTTGGCGTTTTAGGCGCTTGCCAACTCTTAATTGCTTCAATCTTACTCGGATCAACGTGTATTCCTTGATGGTTTACAACGTGACCGAGGAATTGCACTTCTTGTAACTAGAAGTTACACTTGGAGAATTTTGCATACAACTTCTCCTGATTCAGAAGCTCTAAAATTATTCTTAAGTGTTGCTCGTGCTCCTCTTTACTTTTCGAGTAAATCAGAATATCGTCAATAAACACGATGACGAATTTGTCGAGATAGGGTTTATAGACTCGATTCATGAGGTCCATGAACACTGCCGGCGCATTCGTTAGCCCGAAAGGCATAACTAAGAACTCGTAATGGCCGTAGCGTGTCCGGAATGCGGTTTTTGGGATATCCTCTTCCTGAATTCTAACCTGATGGTATCCCGATCTAAGATCGATTTTTGAGAAATAGCTCGCACCTTGCAGCTGGTCAAACAGGTCATCAATTCGGGGAAGAGGGTACCTATTTTTGATTGTTAATTTGTTCAGCTCCCTGTAATCAATGCACATTCTAAGGCTCCCGTCCTTCTTTTTCATGAATAGTACAGGTGCACCCCACGGGGAATGACTAGGACGTATAAATCCTTTATCCATCAATTCTTGCAACTGATTGGATAATTCTTGCATCTCGGACGGTGCAAGTCGGTAAGGTGCTTTCGCAACAGGGCCAGCTTGAGGTATTAAATCGATTCTGAATTCGACCTGTCGGGTTGGCGGTAATCCCGGAAGTTCTTCTGGGAAGACTTGTGGAAATTCGCGTACCACCGGGATATCATCCACCCGTTTATCCTCAGAATATGTGGCCGTCAAGCTTGCTAGATACGCCACGCATCCCTGGCGTATATATTTTAACACCTTGAGGTGGGATATAAATGGTATCATTGCGCCTGACTTCTCTCCTTGCACTAACACCTCTTCGTCATCCGACACCCGGATCTTGACGATTTTCTTCTCACAATTTATTTCCACTTTGTTACGTGCTAACCAATCCATTCCCACTATTACGTCAAAACTACCTAATTCTACCAGTAATAAGTCAATCAGGAATGATTGATCGTTCAGAATAAAAGGGCAATTCCGAACTATCTGATTAACTATCATGGTTTTACCGTTAGCGACTTCTACGGTATAAGGTTCTATGGTTTCACTAATCGGAAGGTTTGCTATCGTTAGGAATTTAACGGAGACAAAACTTCTATCGGCGCCCGTATCAAATAATACAGAAGCGTAATGATCAGAGACGAGGAATGTACCTGTCACTACGCTGGGGTCCTGGCGTGCTTCGTTCGCCCCCATCACAAATGCTCGGCCTCTCGCCGGATTGGACGACGATGCCTGACCCACGGTTTGCCTCCCAATTCCTCCCTGGTTCAGTTTCGGACAGTATCTCTTGAAGTGATCTGTGATGCCGCATTCAAAGCAAGCACGGCTGGTGGTCATCATTTGGTTTCCTTGTGGGTTTTGTTGTCGGGCTGGTTGGGTCCTAAATGGTTGCGCACGGATAGGTTGCGGTTGTCGGTTCAGATTGTTCAGGTTTGTCCTACATCTCGGTGCGTAGTGCCCGTCCCTGCCACACCGGTGGCACACTACCTCCTTGCACACGCCACCATGCTGGTAACCGCATTTCCCACACTTAGGGAACGACCCTTTCTGCAATTCCTGCCTTCCGCCTGAACTAGTCATGGCGTAGTTCTGGGCAGCGGGCCTAGCACGTTATTTTTTTGCTTCTCCTGGATCCTATTGTCATACGTACCTCGCTTTCCCCCAGCAGACTCTCCTGCCAACTTCAGTGACCCACTCCTCACGAAATCGTATGTGACGATACCAGCTTGCGTCACCGCACCCTCAAACGTCTGGTGTTCCCCAGCGTTGACTATACTCCTTCCTACTGAAGTTAGTCCCCATATATAACGCTCAACCCTCTTTGACTCTGGGGTGACCAACCATGGCATTAATCGCGACAACTCATTGAATCGGTTCGTATAACCCAAATGGTCTGCCCCCTGCATCTCCAGGTTCCACAATTCGTTTTCTAATTTCTGCAGTTCGTTTTTCGGGCAGAAATGCTCCAGTACAAGGGCCTTGAGCTTTGCCCAGGTCATGCGGTTTGTCGCTGCCTGACCGCGAGTTTGCACTATTGTGTTCCACCATGTCAAGGCATGGTCCGTGAACGTGCAGGTAGCATACTTAACAACGTAATCCTCAGGGCAGTTGCTGATGTTTACAACAGACTCTATTTTCTCAATCCACTTAACCAACCCATTTGGTCCCTCAGACCAGCTAAATTCTAGGGGCTTGCACAACATAAAATCTTTGATTGAACATCCCCTAGTTGCAGGAGTCGGTTCAGTGCGGTTCGTTTCTACACTAGGTATTGGGCCATTACTGTCTGTAACGACCACCCTAGGCGGTGCGTCATTACTCGGAATCGGGTTACCGTTCGGTGGAGGATTAACATTTTGTTCCCCATCATTATTGGTGGTCGTTTGATTGCTCGCAGGGTCTGGATTGGTCGTATTGTTAATACTGGCGGCGATGCGCGATACTATATCCGGTATCGCCGCCTCTAACTGCCGAGCAATCAGACGACTCACATCCACTTCTGACATTTGAGCTGACCGTTTTGGTGCCATTCTACACAACATTAAGAAAATACATATAATTAATACAATTTCCAATCTCAATACACAACACATATTCCATTCATTAATAAACATCAGTGCATATTACATAAACATCAGTACACATTACGTAAACATCAGCCCATAGATTAAGTTTTTCATACATCGGTCCTACATCGGCATCATTTCGACATAACCCGCTATGGGTCAGTGCTTGAATGATACCCAAAAGTATCTACAATGATATCCTCAAAAAAGGCCCCCTATGGGCTAGTGGCTGTACTATAACTACCCAAGATTCACTCTATGTTAGCATCGCCACTAACTGCTTACACAGAGTATCAAAAAGCGGACCCTGACTACTACCACCCTAACATAACTAAACATGGTGGTATACCAACCACACCATCACTGCCACCATCACCACTAACACCGCCATCAAACCCCGGATCCGTGTCTCCATCCGGTCAATCATCCACTGGGAGTATGCACCCTCCCTCCTCAGCTGGCCAATTGCGTACTGGCTGTCCAGTACGCAGTCCGCCAAGTGATTCCTCCTCTGAATACCCACCGTCAAGGCGATGGTGTGCTCAACCACCTGCTCGTGGAGCACTCGAAGCCATGCAGCCTCGGAGGAGGGACGCTCATCCCTCTCCAGCCTAGGGGTACCCCACACGGGTGGAGGCACAGGCTCAGGCTGGAGGCGGGAGGACTCGCCCCTGTGGTAAGTGGGTCTGGGTGGGGTAGAGGTAGGTGGGACATAAGGGACACTGATCCGCGCCGTGAGTCGGGGACCGGGTCTGGGAGGGGTAGGGGTGACCTGTGGTGCAGGTGGGGTGGGGGATCTGGCAACCCTAGTAGGGGAGGACAAGCTAGCACTCCTACGGCTAGTCTCACTAGGCTCAGTGCTGGATACTAGGCGTAAGCTCCTAGAGTCCCCGGAATTGGTCTCCTCCGGGTCCTCCTCCACTGACAGGCTTTGTGATCTCGACATCCTTACCTGTACACAAGTTAGCAAACATATAGTTCCTTCCATAATGTAAATCATAATTAAATTAATATACACATACTTAAACAACTCTGTCACATAAAAATATTATCATATACTAACACAAATGTTGCCGATTTTACCAATTAATGTTCCCCGTGACTTCCCCTGAATTCCCTCGTGCGGACAAGTCTGTTATTATGTTCCGGACCACAATAACTCACTTGTCCATCCAAGTTCATCCAGATCTCGTCACTATAAATTATTAGTTGATATTCAGATCCTATAATACTTGAGCTACTGGTTATATTTTAGGTATCTTTTAAAGACATCATAATTCTTTATAACACCCCGTAACCGCAGCGGAAACGTAAACGGGATGCAACAGACACGTCTGATATCAACAGCATTGCTTATAAAGAAAACACCACTACATTAATTTACATCATATTACATTGTTCCGAGTTTAGTTACCATCTAGGCGTTAACACATAAGTTTTACCAACAACACATTAACATATTTAATACAAAAAGATCAGTAAGCTTCCACAAAAAGCACGCATCGTCAAGCATGTAGCACTTATTCCAGTTTGGGAGTACCTAGAAAGCATGTAAAGAAAACGGGTCAACTACGAATAGTTGGTGAGTTTCACTAATTTAAACAACTGTGACAAATCATTATAATAAGCATATATTAGGGACATCTGGGGACATTGTTAACCCAGCACAATACCCATTCCGGGGGCAATGTTAACCCAGAAACACTTCTAGGGACATCTGGGGACACTGTTAACCCAGTACAATACCCATTCCGGGGGCAATGTTAACCCAGAAACACTTCTAGGGACATCTGGGGACACTGTTAACCCAGTACTGTACCCATTCCGTACGATTCCCGTACAATCAAATATTTATAAATACACGCAAATCCATGCGTTCAGTATGTACTTAAACATTTCAATAGTAACATGCTTTCCGCCCCGGGAAAATATTTAAAAACAATTCAGAAAAAGGGGCTCGTGAAACTCACCTTATCGTAGGCAATTAGGTATCACAGTACACCAACAATTAGTCCGGATCTGTAATACGATCCCTAAGTTCGTTACTATACAATCACTATTACATAACTTTAACCGTGTTAACCGGTACATCTGGGGACACTGTTAACCCAGTACTGTAACCGTTCCGGGGGCAATGTTAACTCAGAAACACTTTTCAGGACTCAGATTGTGATATCGTTTAGCGTTCACTGGTCAAAATTACTATTAGTCGTTTTTCCCGTTTTGCGTGCCTAGCACGGTTATCCGTTTTTACGTTTCAAAAATGAGTTTGGTCACACACGACCCGAAAATAGTTGTTGACTGATAATTTAGTTAAAATTGTGAAATTAGAGCTCGGTTTAGACGCCCCGTTTGGCCGCTGGACCCGTTTCCGTCTTTAGCGTAACGGAAACTGTTAAATCGGTTAAAATTACTCAAATCATCCGAATTATTTTCGGATGATTCATTTTTACTTATTTAACTCAATTATATGAAAATAGTTCATTTTTAGGGTTTTTATACACCAGTCAGCTCGCTTAGGCGAACTTTACCGGTTTACGCGTTTTAAGCTTCGAAAGTTTTTTTTATTTTCTTTTTAGCAAAAATAATTATCCGTTTAGACTCGGATCTTGAAATTTTACACAAATCACTTTTTGACAGTGGGGAATTTTATAAAAATATTTCCAGAATTAATTTTTATATTTATAATTTATTTATGTATTTTTAAACACCATTTAAACACTAAATATGTCGTAAATACCAAACGATCTTAGAAAAATCCCAAATTTTTCCTGGATGACCCCTGCCATCCACATAGTCCCCTGTAATTTTTCCAGAACCAAAATCTCATTTTACATACAATTTTCACTAAAACCGAGCTAGAAAACCCTAGAACTCGTTTAACCGAAAAGTCTACTTAGACTTCTCCAACTGACCTAAATTTTGTGTGTGACTTATAAATGTTATAAAAAGCTTATCTGGAATTTTCCAGATTTTTTCATGATATTTAACTATTTTTCACCATTTTTGGCCAAAACCGAGCATTAAATTCACCAAATATTCATCCTTTGTCCAAAAATTCACAGAATTCATATTTTCATATATCTAACACCTCTGTAAAATTTCATGACCTAACTCTAAACACATCACAATCTGTCCAAATCTCAAACATCATACAAAAACCGAACTACCTTGTGTTTCTAGCTTCAAATCGCAAGGATCTCGCTTTCTAGCCTTTGCTAAAAACTAGATACAACACCTACAAGCACAATAACACCACACCAAGCAAGTTACACTCAAAATCAAGCCATTTCTTTCATGGTTTCGGTTATGGTTTAAAAACAAAGATTTAACCGTAAAAATTCGTTTTTTTGTTCGTTTAACTCCTTTCTTGGACCAAGATCCCTTGTATAACCTGTATACATCACTTGGTCATGCAAGAATCGGTTTTCATCTTTGAAACCTCATTTTCTTGCAAATACACTCAAGGAACGAAGATAAACACGTACATAACACGATCTTTACCTCGGTTTTCTTGCTAGAATCTCGGGTTTTAGTTCATAGGTTGAGAGGAAATGAAGATTGTTGAGTTGTGTTGGATGAAAAAAAAATAACAAAGGATAAGGGGATACACCCCCTTATTCCGATCGGATTCAAGAAAGGGGTGGGGTGGGACCCACTTCTTCATTCCTAGCCACACATTTGGATATCGGAGATCTGGATAATGTTTTGGATAATCTGGTTCAGTTCGTTTTTCGGTTAAATGTTTAATTCGGCTTAAAACGAGGCTAAAACGGTCGTTTTCTGCTTAAAATGAAATTTATATAAAACCGATTTAAAAACTTTAAAAACTTAAACCATGACTGTCATTAACTTAAAACATCATATTATTAATAATTGCGCATCTTTTTCGGCTTGATTGATCGTCTCTTGCTCGGTTTGGTATTAAAGGTTTCGTTTAACGTACCGACGTATCATTAAATCGAAAATTCTTTTTCTGTGCTTTAATTCACTTATCCCGAAGCTTTAATACTTCGTAAACATCACTAAATATCATATATCTCATCTATAGTGTATCCTCGATTCGTTCGGGCTTCAATAACCGTTATTCAGTTAATCGTATTTCCAATACGATTAACTGTATAATCGAGTATAATCCGTAATGTGAATCATACATACTCGTATAAGCGCATTATAAATCATATATTCGTTATTAAATAACACATAAATAGTATATACCGGCTAGGGTATACCTGATTTTGCCGGAATCGTTACACTACGTAAACTTTAAAGGTCAAGAACATACCTTTTATACGTTCGGTGTGGTCGCGGTTTGCTTGGTTATCTCGTATATTGAAGATCTAATAATGGTCGGCTTGATTCTTGGTCTCGGATGTCTCTCTCTCTCGGCCGAATATGGTGTAGTGTATGTGTGTGTTTTTGAGTGTGTAGAGATTATGATGGAAATGAAATAAGGGTTTAGGGTTTTAGGTTGGTTTAGGGGATATTTATATCCCTTAAAGCCCATGGACCTAAGACCCATTCTCATTTAACTCATCTTAATTAATCTAAGTCCATTATCCATTCTTTACTCGACATTAATTAATTAATAACGCGAAATCACTAAACGTAACTTTCTTTATTTAACATTATAAATTTTAGGATGTTACATGAGATCATCAACCCATATGATTATTTAATTAAGAAAATAAGAAATTAATATGTATTGTATTTTTAATAATGACTCCAACTCTCAAATGTTTTTTTTAATATCAAACTTTTTTATTGAAACTTTAAAACCATAAAAGTTACAAATTTGTATCTATTTCAAACTAAAAAACAATAAAAATGTTTCTCTTTCACAAATTTTGACATGAAGCAATGTTGTTGAACCTAAATTATACCAACCAATCTAATCATGAATGGGATCAGTTGCCAGTTAGGTTCTCATCAGTTGAGCCACTAATGGTTCAACCGTTCAATAAATTTAACATTTCTTTAGAAACGCATGACATAAAAAATCATTTTATAAAAGGAGATATATCATGAGATCTTTTATTTTTGCAACAGAAAATGTTTTAAAGTTTAAATTAAACCTTAGAAATAAAGCTTGGCACACGTGATAGTGTGATACAAACTATCATAATTATGAGCTTACACTAGAGATTTGTATTATAATATAACTAGTTTTTTATCCCCTATATTATGAGAGTTGTTATATATTATTTGTTTCTAATATTTTATTTATGTTTTGAATTTTTATTTTTTTATTATGTGAAAGTTAATAATATACTTATGGTTTGATGATAAATTGTTTCACAAATAAATGAGATGTTATAACCCGGTTTAAAAGTTATATGGGTTAGATGAGACTCAAGACTCGTCTATTTTTTTTACTATAAAATTGGTTTTTTAATTATAAATAATATATCTTTTTTAAATAAATCAGATATTAATTTTTAGTATATCCCTATTTTATAGGACTTTTATATCAAATATTTTGTGAGATTATTTTTTAATATAATGAGATGTTATAACCCGTTTTTAAATATCTGGGTCTGATGAGACCCATACCCGTGAATTCGGGTCAAATGCATAAGAAGCCTCCATTTAAAATCATGCAAATCTGGTAACTCCAAAAAAAGGGAAGCGATCACATCGCGACACGTAAGATTTTTATGTTTTTATTTATATAGATTATAGATGATCTGTTTAGATCCATAACTATAGTGATAACAATACGCTTTAACACTTTAAATTATTTTCCATATATGTTCTAAGTTATAATATATTTTATTTTTTAACACTTTTAACTATTTCATTGTAGTTTATAATATAATGATCTATCGCTATGTACTCACAGGGGTAAATTGCGTTATTTACACTATAACAATACCAATTTCTTTTATAGGTAACGGCCGACCGGGGCGACCAGTATACCACAAAGGTTCCATTACTTATTGTGTTATCTGATCGAACAAGTAGAGACACATTAGACATATACTTTGTCTTCTAATTTTTGTTGCAACTAATTAAACATCTATTTGTATCTTCAAGTTTTTGTTGCAACTAATTGAGACATCTACTTCTTTCTTCAAGTTTTTGATGCAACTAAAGTATAACAACTTTTATAGAACTTTATCACAAAACGTTTTTTTATTTGTTACGCTCCTTCCTTTACTAGGTCAGGTAAATAATATTCTTACGGTTTCTTACTGATTGTCAGGTCCCCAATTGTAGGTAGATCGTTAACAAATTAAGTCATAACTCACACAATAATATGTTGACAAGAGAGTTAATGACGGGTTGCTATATCTAGAAAGAAAACCGTTTGATAAAGGCGGAATCAATAACAAACGATTTGGTTGCTGAGCAATTAAACAAGGTTAACTAACACACAAGATTCACTCAAAAGATTTCCATTTATATAAAGTTAATCATACAAATGATAATCTATCTAGGGTTTCTTGATGGGAAAGTTTTTCCATACAATTCTAAGAACGGCCGTCACTTGACAAATATTCTTTCTATTATCGTATTCAGCCGCTCTCCAGAGGTGTGCCCTAAATATTCCTTTTATAGGTCTGACACCTCTGGACAACTGTCATTCCTTCTAGAAACCCTAAATATATCTTACATATTCAAATTACATATTCAAAATAATCCTAAGTGTAAAACAAGTCTTCCGGGTAGGCTTTGTAGAAGTAAACTTCTCCGAGTAGACTTTGTGCTCTGCCTTCCTTGTTAGACTTGGTAACCTTGAAGTGTGCCCGGGAACAGTTTTCCGGGTATGCTTTACTTGGAGTATTTTCCAAAGGAAAATACTCACCAAGCAGACTTCAATCTTCTTGATTATATCAAACTTTGTCTGACATAACCTTACTAGCAACCTTGTTCTTCATTGGCCCATCAACTCCTTGCTTGGAATAAGCTTATTAGCAAAGTGTGGTTGGGAGCACTGTACCCTGCTTGAGTTGAGCCCTGCCCGATGTTACTTGAGATATTTCATTAAACATCAAGCTTACCTGGACCACTGTATTATTAAAGAATACCTTGCCCGATCTTCCAATCACTTGGCTTCAAGAGCTTGGTTAGCCAAGAGCTTACTCTGAAGTGAACCTTACTCGGCTATGAAGAACAAACTTGCTTGACATAGAGAACCTTGCCCGTATATACACTAGCTAGTGAACCCTGCCTGGTTAACACTAAAGTGTGAACCCTGCCCGGATATTCTCTAAAGAAGACTTCAAGAAGATAACATTGCCCGATAGGCAAAATATCATGTCCGGCTAAGTAAAACTTTGCTCAGATGTCTTAGGTGTGCCCGGCTCTATACTTATCAATATCTGAGGAGGTTGAGAAGATTCCAATCTTCCTTGTAGTCAGTTTTGGGTCAAATCTTGACTCAACAATCTCCCCCTAGATTGGAACACCTCAGCTGTCCCAAAACACCTCTATGGTTACTTACACAAGATTAAAATACACATCAAATTAAAGTCAAATTACATATTCAAATAACATAAACAAATGATTACATATTAAAAAGTTGTCCGAAGACATTACAAAATAAAGCCTATTCTAAAGATCTTATCTTTTCCTTGCGTTGTAGGCAGCTTGTCTTCTATTGACTATCACTGATGCAGCTCTTTGCTGGAAGACAGAAAGAATCTGGTGATGAGGGTTACTCTCAGGTATGTGTAAATCCCTTATGTCTGCCTGATCTTCATTGTGCATACAGGTCAGGTCATTATCTCTTTTGATTAT
The DNA here is from genome assembly GCF_021521415.1 of Bidens hawaiensis. Lineage (NCBI taxonomy): Eukaryota > Viridiplantae > Streptophyta > Magnoliopsida > Asterales > Asteraceae > Bidens > Bidens hawaiensis. The sequence goes on from NW_027506083.1 coordinate 75,330, forward strand.
CCCCAAAATAAGCCCATCAGAATTTCTCAGTACATAATGACCATTACCTTCTTTGTATTCAGTTATTGCAATGATGTCATTCCTCTGAACTGTATAATTGGGATATCTCATTCTTCTTTCAGAGCTGATGCAGGTATTCATATTTGACACATGATTCTCATTTTTGACCCTCATCTGGTAATATAATTCAGCATTGGCCATCTTTTTCATCTTTGCAATTCTTCTTGTCTTGTCAAGTTGAATCATTTTCCAGCTCTTCTTTTCCTTTAAAATTAGGAATCCCTTGTCAGCTTCATCTCTCAGGAATTTAGATAGATCATTTTGCTGTCTTCATGCCAGCTTACTTTTGTCTCTATAATCATACAAATCAAGTGTAGCCATTCTTTCCAACTGCTTTTCAGTGAATTCAAGAAAATCACTTCTAATGACTATGTCTCTCAGTTGTCTGCTTTCCATAATCACTTTCAGAGATTCAGAGACAGAATCACAGTAGAGATCTTTCCAACTGCTCTTCAATGAATTCAGCAAAATCACTTCTAATGACTATGTCTCTCAGTTGTCTGCTTTCCAAAATCACTTTCAGAGATTCAGAGACAGAATCACAGTAGAGATCTCTGGGAAGATCCACATTGGATTGTGGTCTTGTTGTTATTTGTGATCCAGTTATACTAGATTCTCCTCCACCAGCTTGTTGATATCTTCTTGAGATTGGTGGTCTGAATGGAATAGACTTCTTAGGTTTGCTGGGGCCCAACTTGAAAGTTTTGATAAAAATTGATTCTACCATTTCAGGTGGAAGGTTGGCAAGATCAGTAAGGTTTTGTCTGGTGTCACACCCCGGCTTAGGGCCTAGGCGTATGACTAATAGTTGGTACCTGTTTTGTAAATACATCAGAGTTGCGGTTTATTTTAGCGGAAGACTTTGGTTGAATAAAATATTAATTTATTTGAAAACTTTTCGGATAATAAATACCCAAGTGTTTGATTTATTAATCATGTTTAAATCTTGTTAAAATATTTTAATAATTTAAAACTGAGCCATCATTACCTTGCGAGTATCTAACTCCATGAATGTCTTGCTACCTGTACTAATCTGTTTCCTTGAAACGTGGGGAAAATACGTCAGCAAAATACTGGTGAACACGTATGACTCAATAAAACATTTGAATGACATTATAAAACAAATATAGTTTTCTCTACAAGCTCAGCAGATGCATTTATACTTCTGGTCAATGTACCACTGCCCTACACACACAATTGTTCCCAAGCCACGTAGCCCTTACCGGGAGACTAGTTATGACCATTAGCCCGCGGCCACGTAGCCTTAGAATGATTAGGCTGAACGGTTATGTTTGGATCCAGACACATGTGTATTCGGTCTGAGTTGACTTTATTTTCTAATTTGTATTATAAAGTTTTAGAGATTGCATGACCTCATGTAGACATTGATTGAGTCGCTAAGACAAACACCCGTTCGTCTCATTGAGTATAATATGTTCTGACTGATTGAAAAGGTTGACGTATTCACCTGTGATTGACTGTTCTGAATGATATGGTGATCTCGTTTGAAACCTTGACTGTGAATGATTGACTGATTGATTGATTGATGATTGACCTATTATAAAATAGGTTTATATAAATATCCGGATCGTCTCTTGATCCGGCTATAGACCTTTAGTCTGGTTTAAATAGCTTTAAACCTTGATTGATCATTTGTTTGAATAGAATATTTAGACCCGTAGTCTTTCTGTTTATTTACCAAATCATATGATGAGTTTCTTCTTCATGAAGAAACATCTATAATCTGTTTCTTCTTCAAGAAGAAACATTCATTGACTGCTATGCATGTAAAATCTTATGTTTCTTACACATGAAGAAACAATGTTTTAACTATATTCTTTGTATACGAATGCTATGTTTCTTAATCGTGAAGAAACTATATTTCCTTATGAATGTAAAACTGATGTTTCTTAGTTGTAAAGAAACACTATTATAATCCTTTGTATGTTTAAAGCTTATGTAAACATAATTATGATCAAGGTTTGGGCTATACCCCTGACTGTGGTCTAAGCCATATAATATAATAATAAAATAATGACTTAGGCAGAACTCCTACCTTACACGGGTAATCGGAGTTTGATTACTAAGATTGGTTGAGCAACACTTCTACTCTTTAACGCGTACTAGAGCTTAAACTGTCGGAATCTTAGAGCTTGGCACGCACTACGATACTTGGCACGCAAATCGAGGCGACATATGATGGCCATCGCGTTGTGCACGTACTTCGAGATAGATTGTCGGGCTATCTTTGGGTGGCACGCACTTCGAGGTATCGTCGGTATGTGGCATGGATTACGCGGTAATGATTTTCGGGTCGGCACGAAAACAGAGGTAAAGAGAGTGATTTCTAGAGAGAGAGTTTAGCGTAAGAATGAATGAGCCGTAGCCCCCCTTTTATAGGCTGATTTCCTCTTCCTTGGCCGTCGTGTACCGCGACGCCGCCATTTCTGCATGGGCGCCACGTGACCTGCCACGTGTCCTTCCCTACTGCCACGTGTCACCAGAGGGTGACACGTGTCCCTAAGTCATCACGGACCATCGCGCTACGCGATGGCCGGTCCTTAGACTCATCGCGTATCGCGATGGGTCCTTGGATACAAATTTTTATTTTTGGTCCCTTGTCTTTGATAGCTTGTCACTTTTAGGCCTAACTCCTATATTTCAAAAATACTAAGGCGGCTCTCAAGCCGCTCGCGGCGATGCGAGCGTGCGAAGTGCAAAGTGCGCCATCAAAGCGCCACATTGCGCCCAACGCCCTTCGCCCTTCACCCGAGCGCGTGCGCGTGTGCGTCGGGTGCTTCGCACCCTCCGCTAGGACCACTGGGTGCATGCTAGGCATATAAGAATATTATTATGGAAAATCTCTTCCTTATAAAGAGCTTCAATTTCTTTACCACTTTCCATGTGGGATGGGTTTTAATTTCCTTATTTATATCCATGTGGAATGCTTCCACTTTCTTACATCTTTCAATGTGGGATGAAATTTCCTTATTCCATATCCTTAACATAAGATAACTTTATTCATGGAATATTTTTATTTCCTTATAGAATGGTTTTATTTTCTTTATTTGAATTTTCTCATTACTTATTAGAGAATAATTTGATCCTTCAACTTTACTAAGTTGTCAAATTTGGACCAAAATTTTAGGGACGTTACATCCTGCTTCTTTATGAAGAATAATCATCATTTTCTCTATCCCAGTATTGTTTGACAATCCTGCAGGTACAAACCTTCCCTCAACAAAGCTTCTAGGGTTTTCACCTTCACTTAGAACTTTTTCCCACTCTGCCTTTTGTATGTAGAAAAGTTCTTTCAAATCTTTCTTTTCTAAGGCATTAAAGATGGCTTCATCCATTCCCCTTTGGTTTATCATTATGCCCCTCAAAATTTTAATCATTTCTTCGTTTTCCCAAGGAATTATAGGTTCATCATCTTGTTCAGGCTTTACTTCCTTTGGTATTGGGGTTTCATCAGCAGTTGCCTCTATTGATTTTTCTTTTTCAACTTCTTGTTTCTTCCTCATGGTTGTTAATTTTCTCTTCTTTTGCAGGCTCAGGCTGTTTTTCTTTTTCTTCCTTCTGAATTTTTCTTTTCAAATATTGGTACTCTTTTTCAACTAATTCTTGGTTCATTGATTCCACAACATTTAGTGTTCTGCCATGTTCTATCAGAAATTTGCACTTACCCCCATATTTGCTATAGATCTTTCAAGTCTTTCCTTTTCAGTAGCAGTTTTCAGCTTGGCCTTTTCAAATTCCAACTCCTTTTCAGCATCTTTGGTTTTACTATAGAGATCATTGAGTTGCTCAAAGTTTTAGTTGTTCAAATCTGTTTTTTAGTGGTTGTGCATTCTCAGATACTCTTTAAATCTTTCCATTTTCTTTTCTTGCTTTGACCCCTTTTGTTTATCACTGGATGGTTAGTTTGCTGCAACTCCTTCAATTTTTCTTTTCTTTTAATTTTGTTATAGAGTGCTTCAACTGCATCCTTTTCTAAGCAATCAATCATTCTGGGTGTCATCCCTCTTTCCATCAGATAACCACATTTTCCTCCAAAATTTTCTTTTAAGGCTTCAAGCTTTTCAGACTCTTCATATTCTTTAACAAAATTTTCTTTTATCTATTCCCTTTTGTCTTCATAGGCTTCTCTCAACTTGTCAACCTTGAAGTGAGATAAATCTTTTTCAGAATACCCATGAGTTCTCAAATAGTCTCTGTATTTCTGGGTATCCCTGTTCTTTTGTTGTATCAACTTCTCAATTGTATCTCTCTCTTTGTTCAATATTTTCTCCAGTTCATCATCATTCAAGTCAGCTAAGCTCTCAAAGCTTATGCCATAGCTTCTCAGCTTCACAATCAAAGGGTTTTTCCTTTTAGCATCCAAAAGGCTTTGCTCAATGTTTGCCCTCTGTTCATCAAACACTGTAACTTGTGGGGACATAACATTAGCACTTGAGCATCCTTTCCCTGATCATCATTATTGTCATTATCAGTTTCATCAGAGTCATCATCCTCCTCCTCAGTTGTATCATTAACAACATCTATTTTTGGTTCATCAGGAGTTGGCTCTTCAGGGATTGGTACATTTGGTACTCCTTGCACATATTCATCAGGCTTTAATGTTTGAAAAGGTATTGCCCTTATTGGACTTGCCTCATCATCAGGAGTTTCTACAAAGTATTTATTCTGATCATCCATCTCCCTTTCTTTGCAAACTCAGCTCTTCCAGCTGGTTGAATGATTCTGGTTTGTCCCTTTTTTTAGAGTATTTCTTTCCATACTTGGGATCATCCACACACTCCCATTCATCTGGGTTCTGTCTAATGTCATCTTCAATCTGTTGAGCCCATTTTATTGCAGCCATTGAGGCAATAGATTCTCCAATTTCTACTTCCATATTCAAGTCCATATTCACACTGGTTGGTTTAGCAGTTTCAGTTGTTTCCTTTGGTGGTTGACTTTGAGGTTGAAACATGCTAACTACCATGGCCAAAGAGTTGTCGACTTCCTCAACTCTTTTTAACTTAATCAAAGCTTCAATTACATCTTGATCATCAGCCTCTTCTTCATTAATCATTTTTGCAACATTGGCTTGACTGATCAATTCTTCCTGTACTGCTATCTCCTCAAGAGTCAAAATTTGGGCTAAGATTTCCCTATCCCTTATTTCTCTTACAAAATTCTCCAACTTTCTCCTTGCTTCAGCAGCAGCTTCTTCATCTTCTTTGAATAAAATTCTTTCTCAGGACTTGCCATACTAGGCTCTTCTTCAAACACCTTTGTCTTACCTTTTGCTATTCTCCTTTGTTCATATTCTTCAACATCAGATTGTTCAAAATCATCTATTTCTTTTTCAAGTGCTTCCAGTTCTAGGTCATGCTCTACTCTATTGGAACTTGCTTGTTGATTAGTTTCTGGTTCAGTGTGTGAAAGTTCCTCAGTAGCCGCATTTTCATCAATGATTACATTAGTCAATTCTTCATTTATAACATCAGTTAGTTCTTCAGTGGCCCATTCTCTTCATCATTTAATTTTTCAATTTCAGCATCAGTGGCCTCTTCTCCTCTCACCACCTCTTCATCCTCATCTCTACACACAACATTCATGATCTCATAATTAACACTTGTCAGGTCCCCAATTGTAGGTAAATCGTTAACAAATTAAGTCATAACTCACACAATAATGTGTTGACAAGAGAGTTAATGACGGGTTGCTATATTTAGAAAGAAAACCTTTTGATAAAGGTGGAATCAATTACAAACGATTTGGTTGCTGAGCAATCAAACAAAGTTAACTAACACACAAGATTCACTCAAAAGATTTCCATTTATATAAAGTTAATCATACAAATGATAATCTATCTAGGGTTTCTTGATGGGAAAGTTTTTCCATACAATTCTAAGAACGGCCGTCACTTGACAAATATTCTTTCTATTATCGTATTCAGCCGCTCTCCAGAGGTGTGCCCTAAATATTCCTTTTATAGGCCTGACACCTCTGGACAGCTGTCATTCCTTCTAGAAACCCTAATATATCGTACATATTCAAATTACATATTCAAAATAATCCTAAGTGTAAAACAAGTCTTCCGGGTAGGCTTTGTAGAAGTAAACTTCTTCGAGTAGACTTTGTGCTCTGCCTTCCTTGTTAGACTTGGTAATCTTGAAGTGTGCCCGGGAACAGTTTTCCGGGTATGCTTTACTTGGAGTATTTTCCAAAGGAAAATACTCACCAAGCAGACTTCAATCTTCTTGATTATATCAGACTTTGTCTGACATAACCTTACTAGCAACCTTGTTCTTCATTGGTCCCATCAACTCCTTGCTTGGAATAAGCTTATTAGCAAAGTGTGGTTGGGAGCACTGTACCCTGCTTGAGTTGAGCCCTGCCCGATGTTACTTGAGATATTTCATTAAACATCAAGCTTACCTGGATCACTGTATTATTAAAGAATACCTTGCCCGATCTTCCAATCACTTGGCTTCAAGAGCTTGGTTAGCCAAGAGCTTACTCAGAAGTGAACCTTACTCGGCTATGAAGAACAAACTTGCTTGACATAGAGAACCTTGCCCGAATATACACTAACTAGTGAACCCTGCCTGGTTAACACTAAAGTGTGAACCCTGCCCGGATATTCTCTAAAGAAGACTTCAAGAAGATAACCTTGCCCGATAGGCAAAATATCATGCCCGGCTAAGTAAAACCTTGCTCGGATGTTTTAGGTGTGCCCGGCTCCATACTTATCAATATCTGAGGAGGTTGAGAAGATTCCAATCTTCCTTGTAGTCAGTTTTGGGTCAATTCTTGACTCAACACCGATAGACAAAAAAAGACGTCATTGATTTGATTCCAAAGGACATACAATAAAAATAACAAGAAGCATACCTTTTGCACCAGTCGACGCCTATCGGTACCCGCCTTCGCTTGTTTGAGATTAAGGGGTGCCTCATTTATTTTCATGGGTGCCAATAATATAAATGTTAGTTTTTTATTTTGTAATTTAATTTCTATTAGTTCAATAATCACTTGAACACAATGCGCTAAAATGATGAGTATATCAAGCCTTATTTCTTTTCAAATGAACTTTTAGTGCTTTAATCACTTGTACACAATGTGTTAACATAATTTGTATATCATATTTATTTTTTATCACAAATAATTTTAAATACAGTAACCGAATAACATAGTATGAAATAAGAAGTTAAAAGTTCAACTCTATAGAGTATAACATTTGATCATTAAAAAAAAGAACTAAATAAAATAACACAAATATGTAATGCTGGTAGCCTAGTATTGGTTCTTAAACTTTTAACACCTTTTTAGAACTTCTATACTACACTTTTACGCATTTGTTGTTGCACTATATTTAAAATTTTTAAAAATTATTTTATTTTGCTATAAGCTAGCGGGGCTTGGCTTAATGGTCAGGAACATGATGGATGTCCCAGGTTCGAATCCTGATTCCGACCGGCATTAAAACATGTCTTGCCTTCGTGCGAGGTGAGCTAATTGGGTTTTACTGGGAATGCCAAGCCAAAATCGGATGTCAGCGTGGATTCCGATCATGTCAACATAGTTGGCCTGAGTGGGGTGGCGGGGCGCGACGTGTTCGCGCAGTAAGATAGCTTAATTGTGAAAGTCACTGTTTGAAAAAAAATAAAAAATATAATTATAAAAAGTAACGTAAAATGTGATGATAATGCGAAAATGTAAAGATTTGAAAAAATATTTGTTGGTATGAAATATAAAATGATTGTTTCAATAAAATTAATGAAAATCTGATACGTAAAGTGTTACAACATAACATTCATAGTTGTTAAAAGATACGCAAGATCTAATCAACTGAAACCCAAATAAATATTGCAACTTTATTTTTGATATAACAAAAATACTTATGCTGTAATCATAAAATAATAAAGCTAAGACAAATCTTGTGAGATTCGTAATAATAAATTTTAATGCTAAGATATCACCACAGTTAAGAAACCATTAAATACTTTTCTATAAAAATCCAACAACTAATGACTTTCCACATTTCGACTTTCGTAATGAACTGGACGCTCTGTGTATGTTGCATTCACACACTATAAGTGCGCGTCGCTTCATCACACTTACTCTCCATTCTCTCTCTCTATACAAAATCACGCTCTTTCACATTCACAACAAATTCACTTACATGTCTCCCATGTAACTAAATATTATTCTCGTACTTTCGTATTTGTATTTGTATTCGTTTATGTTTACACAATGGAGAAGAAACAAGGGTTTTTCTCCGCATTAAAAGACGAAGTGATACGCGGGTTATCTCCGGTTCGTTCCCGGTCGAAGAGTCCGGCGGCGTATCTCCGGCGCCGGCAGAAGATGCTAACCAACGGCGAGATAACGAGATCCGGGAGTTTGACTGGGGAGACACTGGCGCCGTTGTACGAGGGTCCGGATGAAAACGGGTCGGGTATTGGGGAGTCGAAACGGGTCGGGTCGGGTATTGGGCAGTGGATGAAGGTGCAGCTTGCTAGGGGTCCGTCTGGGTTGAGACACCGGTCTGATTTGAGACTGTTGCTTGGGGTTATGGGTGCACCGCTTGCGGTGCATGTTAATGTTAATGTTAATGAACCGTTTCCTCATCTTTGCATTAAGGATACTCCTATTGTAAGTCCGTTGTTGATTATTTAAGGTGTAAACGAGCCGAACCGAGCTTGGGTTTTTTATAAGAAAGAGAATTTGAGCTCTGCTCTTTTGGAGTTTAATTTTTAAAGCTCTGGCTTGTGTTGGGCTTGTTTTTTATAATTATTATTTACAGTTACAATTATTTAATATATCATCTGTTTGTATTTTTATAAATTATATATGTATATTTATACTTATAGCTTTTATATGTCATCTAGTGTATTTTTTTATAGTTTAGTCATAATTTTATACAAATTAACAGTTTATTATAAATTATATTAAATAAAATAATTTATTTGATAATTTTATACAAAATAACAGCATAAAAATCTATTAAGTTAAATTAAATAAATAAAGTGGGTATTAAGGCTTGCAAGCCGGCTCGGGCTAGAAATTTGAAGCTCGAGGTTAAGAACGTTAGAGAAGTGAGTTTGAGTTTAAGTTCGAGCTATGGATAGAGCTCGTTTAAGCTTGGTTTGTTTATTGTTTTAACGAGCTGATTTTGAATAGCTTGCGGGTGTTTTTGCAGGTTTGTATCACAAAAATATTATAATTTTATTTATTTTATATTTTTATTATTATAGGAAACCTCGTCTGCTCAATACATATTACAGCAATACACAGCAGCATCCGGCGGGCAAAGGCGTCAAAACTCTATTAAAAACGCATATGCTATGGGTAAGGTTAAGATGACAGTTTCCGAGTTCGAAACTGCATCTAGAGTGGTGAAAAACAAGCCAGCTGCTGGTGCGGCCGACACTGGCAGCTTTGTGTTGTGGCAGATGAACCCAGATATGTGGTATGTTGAGCTAGCTGTTGGTGGTAGTAAGGTTCATGCAGGTTGTAATGGGAATTTGGTTTGGAGACACACACCGTGGATCGGTGCACACACGGCTAAAGGCCCGGTTCGACCTCTGCGTCGCGCTCTTCAGGTCTGCTAATATTCGTGTGTAAAACCGTAAAAACTGACGATTTGGTTTTATCTTTGGTTAAAATCAAGCTGTCGGTTCGGTTTTGGTTGTGCGTGTAATTAAAATAGAATCAGACCAAATCGAATATATTAAATTTCATTTTTAATTTGATTTAGTATAATTAATAATAATTAATTATAAATTAACAAAAAGAGTTTATTTTAAAGTAATTGATTTTGATCAAATCATTTGTTTGGCCTAAAATTTATAAGCTCAAATTGTAAAACCAAAAAAACCGAAACTGATAATTTTCAAAAAATCAAAAACCGAATTTTTTATTTTCGGATTTGTGGTTAAAAGTGAGCCAAACTGACACATGCACACTCCTAGCTATTAAGTCACTTATTATTAAATCACACATTAAAATTTTAAAAATTTTATATGTTTTTACAGGGTCTTGATCCTAGAACAACTGCGAGTATGTTTACGGATGCTAAGTGTGTTGGTGAGAAGAAGATTAAAGGGGAAGATTGCTTTATTCTAAAAATATCCGCGGACCCTGAAACATTGAAGGCACGAAGTGAAGGCCCGGCTGAGATAATAAGACATGTTTTGTTTGGCTACTTTAGTCAAAAAACAGGCCTCATAGTTCACATGGAGGATTCACATTTAACTCGCATTCAAACTATTGGTGGCGAAGCTGTATACTGGGAGACCACATTTAATTCTAGTATGGATGATTATAGGTCCGTAGACGGTGTAATGATAGCCCATTCGGGTCATTCTGTGGTCACTTTATTTAGATTTGGTGAGATGGCTATGAACCACACTAAGACAAGGATGGAAGAGGTGTGGTCCATTGAAGAGGTTGCGTTTAATGTCCCAGGGTTGTCAATTGACTGTTTTATCCCTCCGGCTGATTTAAAGTCTATGTCGTTTAGTGAAACTTCAGATCTACTCGAGGATGGGAGAGGGAATTCGGGGCTTATTATTGCTGGTCATCGAGCGAAAGTTGCAGCCGTGGTTTAATGGCAATTGTTTATATATGGTTATCGACGGTAGTATCTGATTAACTGACAGTTTAGTAGTTATGAAGAAGCAAGGTTATTTTAGTTTTTACAATTTGGGGTTTACCGAGCATGAATGTTTTACCAACTCTGGCCAATGGTTGGCGGAAGCTCGGTTTTTGTCCTATTAAGTTGAATGGAGGTTTATTTTTAGTTTGCCTTCCATAGTTTCAGAGAGTGTTGAAGGTATATACCATGACATTCTAAATAATTGGTGTCATGTTTGTTTATAGTATTGTTTTACTTTCATAGAGTGTTGAAGGTATATACCATGACATTCTAAATAATTGGTTGTTTGTTTATAGAAGGTGGTTTTTCTGATCTTTTGTATTTAAAAAAATGTGTGTTAGTTAGGGCTGTTTATGGTTTGGTTTAGTCGGTTTTGATAAAAATATTTACCAAACTGCTAATTACATATTGTAATAAAAACACATCAAATACGGTGTTTTACCGGTTTAAGCTATTGATTTATTTTAATCGTTAAGTTTTAAAAAATTTAAATGAAAAACGTGATTTATAATTACAATATGCATATGCATCATTACATAATATAAAAATAAAAAAGTAAATACTTATACCAGTCTAAACAGACACTTAAGTTTACACGACTGGTTCTCTGTTCTAAATTATAACCGGACCATCGAACGTTTAAAACTAAGCGTATAACCACTAGACACCCCTAAAGTTGCTATTGTTTTTTGACCCAATTACAAATTTTGTCCTTTTTTATCAAATTACGGTTCGTGTCCTTTTTTTATCAAATTGCAGGCGGTATCCTTTAAACATTTTTTTCCTACACGTTATGTCCTTTACGCTAACTGGGTTAGAAAAACTCAGTTAAATACCCTCACGTGAGGCGCATGTGAGGGCATTTTTGTCTTTTCGCCTGTAATTTGTCTAATATATATTAAAACGATTCTCTCTCTCTCTCTTCCCATCTTCTCTCTCTCTCTCTCTAGAACAAAGTCCATACTCATCAGACACCGGCGGCGGAGGCAGGTTCAGATCAAACGGTAACGGCTTCCGTGACGAAGATGACGTCAGATCCACGTCACAGTAATAATCATCCACCACCGACTCCGACGAGTCGCAATTACTATGGCAATCGTCATCCACCTGAACCGGCTTTAATTTCAATCTATGAATCGGGTTCACAGTCGGCCGTGTGGCCGACTCCACGGTGCTGCTCATGCCGCTCATCGTCGGCACGGGCTTGGCGTGACCGTGACGCCGATCTGACGTCATCATCATATCATCAATCGTTTCGTTTGTTAAAGGAGGAAAATTAGTCTTGGCTTTGGATCCACGGAGGGCACCTGCGGCGGAGTCGTAGGCGCGTGCGGCGTCCTCGGCGGAATCAAACGTACCTAACTAAACACGGGCTTTCTTCAACGGGTCACGGATCTCCGCCGCGAACCGTCCCCAGGGACGCTTACGGACGCCGCAGTACCGGGGCTCGCCCGGCGGCGGTCCGATCGGATCTCCGGCGACGGTCTTGGGTCTTCCGGCTCGTCGCATGACTGGTTTCCGGTAGATCTGATGTTTATATTATTATTATTAGATGGTGTATATGAATATTATTGATTCATATTAGAAACCAATAATAATAATAAAATCTATCATTTTGATGATTTTCTTCCGATCCGGGTTTGTTTTGTTTGGCTGCTTTAATGGGTTTTTGTTTCATGTAAAATTATGCAGGCATGTAATTGACCTTAAAGTCAAAATCAGGTTAGTCATGATTTTCATGAAAGCTGCTGTCTTCCTCGCCGGAGAAGAAGACCGGAGATGGTGTTGTCGTCTTCCTCGCCGGAGCGGAATGGCCTCATCGGCTTGTTTTCAGGAGATGGTGCCGGATTTAAGAATAAGTGGTGGTGTTGGTGTTGGTGTGGAGAGAGAGAGAGAGAGAAGATGGGAAGAGAGAGAGAGAGAATCATTTTAATATATATTAGACAAATTACAGGCGAAAAGACAAAAATGCCCTCACATGCGCCTCACGTGAGGGTATTTAACTGAGTTTTTCTAACCCAGTTAGCGTAAAGGACATAACGTGTAGGAAAAAAATGTTTAAAGGATACCGCCTGCAAGGAAACTTAAAAAAGGACACGAACCGTAATTTGGCTTTTTTTAAAGGACAAAATTTGTAATTCTGTCTTGTTTTTTTGTTGTCTCAATAAGATTCTTGTTGGTCTTTTACTTTTGTAAAAGTAGATTGGGTTCCTTAAGATTTCGGGTTATGAGGATATGAAACTTTATGGTTTAGCTTTATTAAAAACGTTCCACTACAGCAAGTGTGACTGTGTGAGTGAGTGGCTTGAAGCAAAGCGTGTTGGAGAAATATGATGACGACATGACCACGGGGTTAAAGTGATTCATTCTTTATATACATATACAGCTGTAAATGCATGTAACATAAACAAATCCATGTGACCTTAAAAACAGTAAATTATTAAACAAGGTCTAGTCTAAATTTTATATATAACTTAGTATATTAGGGTATGTGTAATAGATGAGCTATAAAATGAAGCGTTTTGTGTCATGTGACGCTTAATTAGCAAATGATAAACTTTTGTTTTTGGGTGCAATGGTATTGTAGCACAATAGTATGTATATATATATACATACCACACACAAACAATTATAATAATAATAAAAGCAAAAGGAAAATGGGCGAGAAGAATTCGTCGCCTCCCCACATTTCGCCCTTTGCCAGGGGGGGGGGGGGGTTAAAAAAAACGCCCCATTTTGGGCTGTTTTCTTAGAGTTTTGTTTTTTAATAGCGTTTAGTTATCCCAATATACAAGTAACTTTTTCTCAGATAAGATATCAACTGTTTATACTGATTTTGACATTTTAGGTCTGATTCACCCATGAACACTATCAAGAAGGAAACTTATCACTGTAGAAAAACTCCATCGAGCCATGTTTCGAATTTGAGACCATAAGATTCCAAGTATTAACCATCACATCAATGTCGTTGGACTAGAAAACCGATTGTGTTTATATGGAAACTAATAATGCGATTCTAACTGTTTATTTTTTTTAACTATTTAATAATATTAATAAAGTTTAATCTGTTAAACCCATTACATAAATAAATATAAGAAAAAAGGAGAGAAAATTGGAGTGTGTTTACCATACATAAAAATTTGAAAATCTTATAATGTTTTATTATTATAGCTCTAAAAGTGAAGACCAGGGTTGTGTGATGTTTCTAAATATGAATAGATTTTATTAAAAAAGTATTAAAATAAGAAATAAAAATGGAACACTTTACGATGATGAGGTTCCTGAAGTGTCGATTTCAGAAATATGTGGGGTGGTGAATATGGATAGCTGTAAAGAACGTTTTTTTACTGTTCAAAGTCATAGTCTTCGTTTAGAATTTCGGACGCTTAAACTATCCCCACATGCAAAAGTCACCTCACTATTTCATTATTTACTTTGAGGTCCTTGCTTTTTTACTTTTTAACAACCCATCAAACAACCATATATCTCATTACTCGTATTTAATATTTATCCTTGTTATTAGATTGTGACCTCACATTTCAAATTTGTTTATATCTTTTTTCTCATTTTAGAGTTACAAGTTAGTCATTAGGTTAGTCGATTTGTAATGAGTTTGGTCATTAAGGTGGACACTGGACAGGCGTATTACTAAACCTAATGATAGAATGAATTTTCAGTAGCTGAGTTAACCCCTTTAGAGATCTAAAACCAGATAAAAATTCAAAGAGAGAAATTTTGAAGCCGGTTCAATCAAGTGAACATAGTGGTAAATCACTCAAATTTGTTTCTTCATTCATGTACATTCATATAACTTAGCTAAACTAACATTTATATCTAAGCTTTTAAAAAAAACTTACACGTCCTAATGTTCATAATTAACCTTATTCAGTTAAACATACTTTATAACTTTTTTTATTATATTTTCTCTTTGTTCAATCACAACTTCTCAAAAAAAAAAAACATGAGAAATAAAGACATGGAGCTACTAGTGACTCCTTAGGGCATTCACAATAGAGTTTCCAAACCCATATATACCCCATACCCGAAATTATATGGAATTCTAAAGTAAAACCTTATATTTGCGTGTTTCTGTCTTATATTTTGATATGATTATAAGTGAAATATGTATTTTTTTAATTGATTATGAATATATACAATGAATCAAATGTGAAAGATTTTAAAAGATGAACAAAGTTTATGAATAAGTGTGTATTATGATTAAATTGTTTGGATGAGGACGAGAATTCTTTTATGAATCACACTAGAGCGGTAGAGCCTCTATTAGTATCTCTATCTCTATCTCTATCTCTATCTCTAAGTTTAAGATAACTGTCCTTATTTTCATCTTCATTCGAATATCTATTTCTATCACTTTCTCTGTGCTTTGGAGATTCTTAAATAGTAATCCTCTAACTATGGAGATTTGTTATTCACCATCCCTATAATTTAAATATTCTATGTTAAGCATTTCGGTTTGTACCTCAAGAATGGAAGAACATGAAAAAATAATAATAAAATATAAAGACGGAGATAAAATTGAAACGTGAAAGGTAAAATAAAATTTAGAAATATATTTAGAAGAAACCGAGTTTAGAGATGGACATGAAGATTCTAATATGGATACTCTCATAAATGAGTAGCGAGTCCCTTAATTCAGTCTCTCCTTTTTTTTCGTGAATGGTGTAGTGCCAGATTTCGATAAATCCTTAAAATTTCAACTACATTATATACATTATAAGGATGATGTTGATGATAAAGGTGATCATGTGAATGCTCTAAGCAGTTTTCACGTAAGACCGAAAATACCCAATGACAGACCCGAGTAAAAAAGAAAACATTACCCATGTAGGGTTTGTTTCTGGACCAGCACACCAAAATATCCCTTCGAAAACAAACGAGTTGGCCTCTTAACATTGTGTAACTAAAACTAAAAGCCTCACCCCATAAATATATCTAAACCTCCACAAATATATAACATGGGTGATCCGCCAAGTATCAATTGAGTCACATCATAAAAATACTGATTCAAGACCACCGTTGTAGATTATTTTAAGAAGCAACAAGTCCACATAATTACCAATGGATTATCAATTCTACAACGATGGAATACACTTTGCTTATGGGTTTTGTTTGTAGAGTGAAGTAAACATCTCCTACAAATGTACTTTCGGTGTGGTTACTTGGAAGATGCCCGTAAACTATTTGATGAGATGTCATAAAGAAAGCGTTTTACATATGATCAAAGCTCGCCGTTCAGGAACCAATCGAAAACAATACCTTGGATTAAGCAAACATTTAGTTCAAATTTGAATTGGGCCACTACTCACTCACTAGTCCTAAACCGAAAAACAAAAAAGAATGCATATGATATGAAAATGTAAGATTGTAAGAATGCATATTAATCCTTGCAATCTGAAACAGAAGACAGAAGTACATAAGTTAAAAGAGTTAAAAGTGTCATTTTCATACATGTGATTTTATCAACTACGTAATTTTAGTACTTTTTTTAAATTTTTCGCATCTGGCTACTCCATGTTTCAAAAACTGGCCATTTTAATACTTTTTCGTAACTCCGTCTATTTTACACCGTTAAGTCAGGGGCAAACTGGTAATTTCTTTTCTAGTTATTTTCCTTTTTTCTTTAATCACCTAAACAACACCAGTCACCACCACCACCTCCCCACATTCCTAAACCGGCCGTCGAACGGATTTAGATCCACCAAAACCCGTAATCCTAAGCTCCGATTTGTGTTCTCAGATCTGACATAACCTGATGATAATATGACTTACCCGGTGATAAAAAATTTCAAAACCCTTACATTCTTGTTAAATCTCTAAGAACCCTAAAAAAACCTCAAACTCCACCCAAATCAATGGCTTTGAAACGAAAGAATATGCACCTTCATCAACACTATAAAGCCCTAATTTCGTTGAATTTGAGTTACCATGATGAAGAACTGTAGTTGGGTTCTTCCAAATATGTACAGAGGAGGCGAGGAGCAATCGGGGAAGACGAAGAGAAGCGGAGGGATGTCGTGGTGGCCGAGTTTGGTTGTGTCGGATTTGAGATGGGAGGGGTGTGGTGGTGTCGGGCCTGCCGGCGGTTATGGTGGTGGCATGGTTTTGTGGTGGCGGCGATTATTACGGCGTGGTGCAGTGGTGGTTGGTTAACTGGTGGTAATTCGCCGGAGGTGACAGATGAATAACATTTGTGGTGGTGGTGGTTTGCAATGACTATAGTTGTTGGTCACAGACAAAGAAGAAGATGGATCTTGTGATGTTAGGATTGTGATGTGTGGATATACTGGTGGTGTATAGGTGTATAGGGAGAGAAAGAGGATATAGAAAAAGAGGAGAAAGATAGATTGATTAAAAGGAAATAAAAAAAAAAAGAAGAAAAATAACGAAGTTACCGGTTTACCTTTGATTTAACGGATAAATTAAATGGGGTTACGAAAAAGTACTAAAATGGCCAGTTTTTGAAATATGGAGTAGCCAGTTGCGAAAATTTTAAAAAGTACTAAAATTGCGTAGTTGCTAAAACCACAGGTATGAAAATGACACATAACTCTAACTTAAAAAAGGGATAATTCCCAAAATAACCCAAATGAAGAAAGAAAGAGAAAAAAAAGATCAAAAAGTCACAAGATTCCCAAAATAACCCAACGAATTTGTACTGAGGCGACGCTTTAGAAATGTAACCGACGGGATTGTAGAACCAATTAAAAGTTGACACTTGACATTAGTATGACAAACCCGACCAGATTTTTGAAAATCTTGGGGTTTTCGTCCAAATTTCTTACTTAAGTCCTTTTGTAAAAAGCAGTCTCTCAAGACGGTTTTTTATGTTTCTTATATGGTCCGTTTAAATTTTATTTTTCTTGATCTCCTTGGAACAAATTCAATTAAAATGCGTCTTGGAAGACGCATTTCAAAAAGCTCTTTTCTCAAGAAAAATATAATTTGAACGAACCAGATAAAAACATAAAAAAACCGTCTTAAGAGACTGCTTTTTATAAAATGATTTAAGTATGAAATTTGGACGAAAACCCCAAGATTTTCAAAAATCTAGTCGGGTTTATCAGACTAATGCCACGTGTCAACTTTTAATTGGTTCTACAATCCTGTCGGTTACATTTCCAAAGCATCGCCTCTATACAAATTCGTTCGGTTATTTTGGAAATCTTGTAACTTTTGGGATTTTTTTTTACTCTCTTCATTAGGCTTATTCTGGGAATTACCCCTTAAAGAAAATATGAATTGTGACATTGACATTGTGCATGTCCAACTTTGGGCTGTGCTGCTAAGGCCCAAAGTAGAAAACTGACCCAATAACATGTTCGCTTTTAGTCCACAAATGGTTAAAAATTATGTGATACGAAGCCTACTACCAAAACCCAATCTTAAACTCACTTAAGAAATAGCTTGAATATAAATACTTAACTAGGGTTCTAACTATTTTATAAAATTTAATAATTAAAATATACATCAATTTCAACAGGATGTTGTTAAACATGCCCTATTTCCTTTATTTTTACTAGAATAACATGCTCCCTAAAGTTTTAAAATATATATTACAAACCTTTTTGTTTTGGTTTTTGTTGTTTTGTAGCTTTGTTATATTTTCTTATTATTAATTTTATTTTAAAAAATAACCTTTTTCTCTTATTTAAAAAACATTTTTTCCCTATACATGCTTGAAACATTTTTAGAGTGTTTGTTTTTTCTTTTCGAATAACTTTCAGAACAAGTTTACATTTTTTAAAACACATTTTTCCTATAATTTGTTAATTAATATAAATAAAGATTAATCTCATTTCTCATATACCCAGGCCACGTCTATAAGATTAATCACATTTTTCCTAACTTTAACACTGTTTATTTTTATTGGACTCCCGTTAAAAAAACTTAACGGCGTTATGTATTTTCTAATTGATGTTTTAGGGTTTTTGTTCAGAATGAGGATACGAGTCGATTGATGTAAAAGTTGCCTCAAAACGATGGTCCAAACGACTAAAGGATGCTTCAAATCCGGTGTGTAAACTTTTAATTAACAAAAATCAAGCTGTTTGGAGCACCGTTCGACATAAATGTTACATCAATCGATTCGTATTCTCATTCCGATTGAAAGCCCTAAAACCTTAATTTTGAAATTTGGAAAAACTTAACATCGTTAAGTTTTTTTTAACATAGCTCAAATGAAAACAAAATTTGTGAAAGTTAAACCGATGACAACTATGTTTTATGTTGGGATTATTATCTGCTAACTGCATTAAGTTGAGATTATTAAAATCTAATTCTCCTATATTAATGTATTCGACCACACATATAATCTAATATTATAGCGTCCTAAACCTGTGGAATCATTTAATATGACCCTAACCCGGTCTTGTACTAAAATACGTGTCTCGAATGTTTTGGGTTTTTTCGTTTGATTTGGGTACATTGTTTTTGACACCCATAAAGAGTTCAAGTCAAAGCTTCTCCAACGAGTCCATCTGAAAATTTTCAAAAGGCTACACGGACAAAAGGTGTCTCCGGCCTCCACGTCTCTCATACACAAACTTTATTGAAGAGGTAGGTCCCAGCAAAGCCCAGTTGGACCCGCAAGACTCACCTAAAAGAGGGACGTCTGCGCAGAAACCAACTGGATCCGCAGGACCAACCATGCTCAGAGACGTGACGTCCTTACGCGCAGGACGCAAGCTGGTCCCGCAGGAAATGCCTCCCGATGGTGAAGGACTCCGCCTGTTCCCGCAGCCTCGGATACAAGCCATCAGGGAAGGCCACCCGCGCAGCAAGGCTACACGCACAAGGCACTTAGCTCTCAATCACTCAGTGTCACCTGAAAGAATGAGCGAAGCCGGGAACAATCCCGCACAAGGGCGGGAGGGGGAATACTCCCGCCCAAATAAGCCAGTCCGTACGATACAGGAAGATCTGTACTGTACCGGACGAGGTATGGGAAAAAGATCTGACTAAAGATACGACAGCTTATTGACAACAGTATGGCGAGCAGCATGCTCCTGCACTGTATGTCACTATTAGCCGCTGCCTACTCACCAACTACTGCCATACCACGTGCGTAGCCGTCAGTTGGTGGAACAGGAATAGTATACAGCAGGCCTGGTCGCTATCAGCCGCTACCTACCCACCAACTACCAGCAGGGCACGTGCGTAGGCTACTGTTGGTGGAACAGGAATACTGTTGCAGCCGGCCATACCTCTTTGGAAACCTACCTTCGGCTATAAATACCACAAATGGTATGACCATCTCATCTTATCATATCTTATATCATCATAATATACCTGATATCTGCTCTAGCAATCTCTTAATATACTTTTATATTTAAAGAGCAATCTAGTCTGATTCTCACGCCGGAGGGTGGTCACAAGGAGGAACCCCCCCCCCTTCTCAGTGACGAGCTTACGGTGTCTGTTTTGCAGGTTATCAGAAGAACCATCTTCCAAGGGTCTAACCCCTCATGGGAAACATCTCTCCAACCCCCAGGTTACCAGTAATCTGTCCGGGGTCCGGTTAGTGTTTCTTCATTGGCGCCATCCGTGCATAAAGCTAGAACTTTATTTTTCTCCAGTTTTTTCAAACTTTCTACAAAAGATGGTTAGAGAAATTCCGGTAACCACAACCCCAGCTACTGGGGTGAATACCGGTAACACAGTTTTTACAAACACTACCCCGGTTACCCAAGCCGGGACAAGTGAAATAAATTTTACGAACACTACCCCAGTTACTCAAGCTGGGGCAAGTGCAGTAAATGATCGCCTACTGGGATCCACTGATACCCAGCTTGAGAA
This sequence comes from Bidens hawaiensis, assembly GCF_021521415.1. Taxonomy (NCBI): domain Eukaryota; kingdom Viridiplantae; phylum Streptophyta; class Magnoliopsida; order Asterales; family Asteraceae; genus Bidens; species Bidens hawaiensis. Next base: position 95,860 of record NW_027506083.1, read on the forward strand.
ACGAAGACTCCCCCGCCAAACTCTCGATGAAGTTAAGGCATGGGCGGAGGCACGACAAAAAGAATTCCAGGCTGAGTTGGACGAACGCTTGCGTTCCGTACAACAGGCCGACGAACTCGAATATTGGGAGGATGACTCGGAGGAATCCGACTCCGACGCGAACCCTCGCCATAAGGCAAAAGGGAAGTGTAAGGAAATGGAATCCCAACCGAAAAGGCATTTTGGACAAGCCTTCAAACCAAAAAACACAGGTGGAAGTCCACGAGACTTCTCCAAAACGTTCAGACCAAACGTAGCAAATGCGGGAACGTCCAAATTTGCAAGGGACATTGCGGAAGCAATCGCCCCAAAGAGTGCCAAACAAATGCCTAACATAGGCACATATGACGGTATATCTGATCCAGACGATCATTTGAACAGGTTCATAGCGGGGGCAACCGTCAGCAATTGGACGGAACCCACCTGGTGCTACATGTTCCAAATGACGCTTGTTGGGGCTGCTAGAGCTTGGTTTGATCGTCTACCGGTCAACCACATCTACGACTGGGCAGACTTCCAGCAGAAGTTTAGCCAACACTTCAGCCAGCAACGGAAGTATACCGAGGAGCAATGGACAATCCTCAAATGCATACGAGAAGAAGATGAATCTCTGCCAAACTTCATCACTCGCTTCAACTTAAAGAAGCTAAGTTTGGGCAATATCAGCGAAGATCTTGTTTGCGCTGCCTTCATCCAGGGCGCGCATGACCCAGAGCTCATCCGCACCCTAACGGGTAAAGATGGCATGCCATCCACATGGGATGCCATCATGACAGCAGCAAAACGCTATGCGGAAACGGAGAAGCAACTGGGTAGAGATCTCCCCCAGAGCACAAACCTCTACACTCAGAAAACGAGAGAAGACAACGTCCTCACCGCCCGATTAAATAAAAAGCGGAAGCTAGGCATTTGGCAGTCAAGGGTAAACTTTGACACCTCATCCGGCTTGCAACATCGATTGGGCGGAAGGGATAATGTACATCCGCACCGGAACTCCAGATGGACGCCACTCACCAAGAGCGTCACTGAGATATTCGCTACTGAAGAGCTCCCGTGGCCAAAGCCTCCAATAATCCGACATCGTCACGATGCTGATCGGAGCAAATACTGTGACTTTCACAAGACAAAAGGCCACAACACTGAAGAATGCACAGACGTAAAAGACATGATTGAAGCATTCGTCAGAGATGGGACGCTCGCGCACCTCGTGGCGCAATAAAGGCTGAGCAGGCGGGTGCGTGTAGAACCCCAGCTGGGGGAAAACACGAATCAAAATTCCAGCTTCAATATCGAGACTACATGCTGCGTAAAGAACGAGATCCCGAACCAGGTGCGTATCGGCTCGATGGCACTCCCATCCCAACAACATGGAAGGGAGCTCATTTACACAGTTTGCATGTAAATCAATTCCAATTTGTAAAGAAAAGGCCAAGAGCCACTTCTAATGGAAATGATTCTCTTTAAGAACATCGAAGCTGATGATTTTACATTTATACTTTTCTGAACACTAATATGCTGGTTTTCACCGCATAATTACGTGAAGTCGTTGCGTGGGAAGGCGGCCCTACCCGCACGAACCCAATAACGTGGCAAACCTTCACGCAGGTCAGTTGAAGGGGAAGAATTCAATTATCCCATTAAGTGAAAGTGCCGGTCTATCCGCATGAATCATTAAAGGAAACTGAACACTAACCTATTGACAACCGCGCGTCGAACGGTTAAAAACAATTCTTAAAAAGGATGAGGAAAACCTACACGCAGGTCAGATAAGGGTAAAGTTTTGCCATCCTACTAAGTGCAAGTGACGGTTCTACCCGCACAATCACGAAAGAGGAAGCAAAACTTCACACCTATTATCAACCACGTTCAAAGGTTAACTTATCCTCAAAAGATGAGGAAAACCTACACGCAGGTCAGATAAGGGTAAAGTTTTGCCATCCCACTAAGTGCGAGTGACGGTTCTACCCGCACAATCACGAAAGAGGAAGCAAAACTTCACACTTATTATCAACCACGTTCAAAGGTTAACTTATCCTCAAAAGATGAGGAAAACCTACACGCAGGTCAGATGAAGGTTAAAGTTTAGCCATCCTACTAAGTGCAAGTGACGGTTCTACCCGCACAATCACGAAAGAGGAAGCAAAACTTTAACCCATTATCAACCACGTTCAACAGGTTAACTTATTCTAAACACTTGGAAAATTGCTAATTTAAACTAAGTATGCAAGTCATAAGTTTATAAAGCAAGGAACCCAAAGAAGGAAATAACAATCTCATACGCAAAAAGATTAATATTTCACAAATGAATTATTACAAGAATGGCCGGGTAACTACCCGCCTACGAAAAGAAAAATAAATACATCCGTACAAGACTATCCTAGCAATGGGAAGGGATCTTCAGGATCAAGCCTCAGGGCCGCCTCCACTTGGACCCGCTCCATCAGAAGAACGAGGCGGTTCGAGGAAGGCTTTAAGGACAGCTAACCCATCATCAGCAGCAGCTACTTGGTTCACCTTCTCCACCACTGGATGCGGGAAGGCGGCGTATTGATTTACTGCCTGGTCATATATGGCTTCAGTATCAACATTGTACAAAGGGAAGTTGGAAGGCGGGAAGCCTTTCTCAACGAACCCTAGACCAAGCAGGAAGCCAGCCCGTTCCCCATCCTCGTGAGAAGCATTGAGGGCTGCACTCATAGCATCGTCGTAGGATGTCTCTGAGAAGACCCGATGCACAACCTACAAAGAAAATACAAGTGTCAAACACCTTTTCCATGTACAAAGGAAAGCGTGAAGACGTAAAGCTAAAATACCTGAGGCAACGCTTCTCGAAGAAGCCATTCCTTGGCAACCAGGGCTTGGGTGCAGGCGCGTTCGGCTTCGCTTTTATTGAGGTTGGCAAGTTGCACTTCCTTTGCAGCAGCCTCTTCAACGCCCTTAAGCTTCCGCTCGGTGTGGTCAAGCACGCCCCTCTGGTCCAGGATCTCTTGGAGCTTCTTGGCATCTTCCATGGCCAAGGCATCATGAGCACGTTGGAGAGCCTCTAATTTGGCCTTGAGCTCCTCGTTCTCCACGCGTAAAGGCTCAACAACGGCCTCAGCCTTGGTGGCCCTTTCAGTTGCGTTCCTCGCAGTCTCCTTAGCCAGCCGAAGCTGTTCGTTAACAGCTTGGGCAGCCTTGGAGCGGGCCTCGAGTCGCGCTTGAACTTCAACCTCGAGGGCCTTGAAGGCCTTCTCCTTCTCCGCAGCAGCTGCGGCCAACCGTTGGTTCTCCTCCCGAAGAGCCCGCGCCTGAGATACGTCCTTGGCGCGAGCTGCTTTCAACTTGTCGTTTTCACGACAAAGCAGCTCGACGCGCGGCTGCATCCGGGCTTGGAGAACCCGAAGCTCATTGGTTAGCCTACCCTCCTGGTAGCTAGCCATGGCTTCCCCCAACGCACCATGGGGAGCAGCGTGGCGAGCCCATTCCACGCACTCCACAGGGGTACGAAGGGTTGTTCCTCGGCGTATGTTCCATCGCGGAACATACACTTCATTGGAATCCGACACTGCAAAAAACAAAAAAGCAGTTAGGAAAAGATGATAAAAATAAAAGTGAAAAAGGGCCAAAGGAACCCTACGCACCTGTAGGGTCTATAACAGGCCGATAGCCGCCGAACCCATCACCTGAACCCAAAGGAAACCCATCCAAAAGGTCAGGCAGATGGGAAGGTGGCAAGGATTGGCGAGTACTCCCATGCGTACCTGATGAGCCGGCCGTCGGTGCCGGTGGCGGGGGCATGGTGGCAGCCGCCGCAGTCGCTGCCGCAGAAGCCGCAGCAATCGTAACCGCCGGCTCGGTGAAGGACGCCGTAAAAATCGCACTCACGGCCGGCGGTGGCGTAAACTCGGCTGGAACAGTCGGCTCAGAGTGAGCAACTGAACCAGCGGGACCAGGCGCAGGCGCCTGGGTCGACGCCTCAGGTAGGCTGACCAAGCCTACCGTCATCGGCGGAGAGATACTACTCGGCACTTCACCCTGGAATGCGTCAACATCCACGCCTGCACAAGAAGATAAGTGTTTAAATAAATTTAGTGAAATCTACAAAGATAAGGATGTTTCTACTTACGGGTTTTCTTGAGCCTAAACGTACGGACGGGCGGGGACAAGCCCGATGGGGCCGGTCTCTTGACGCCGGTCACCGTCGTCGTCGTTGGTTCTCCGGAGGTAACAGTCGTAGCCTCCGGAGCAGTGGTCTTCTCACCACCGGGGTTCCCCGCCACCTCTTCACTATCTGACTCGGTGTCAGATAGAAGCACCGGATCAGCTGTGGAGGCCACCTTCTCCTTCCCTTTCCCGCCGGCAGCCTTCTTCTTCCGCACCAGCGGAGGACCATCTGCGGATTCCTCAGAAGAAGACAGGATGTAAGGAAATCCAGCAGCGGGTACAGCATTGAGGGGTTGAGGATAGAATATCGCCTTACCTGGCCGCCGGTGGCTCAGGATCTCTTGGCCCGGCGGATAGACCTCCACAAACCGATCCGCCGTTTGCTCCAGGATGGGCAACTCATTCTCGTCTAAAGCACGAGTGCCCACCCGCACGGGACCGTCAGCTTCCCGCGGGTACAGGAGCGACTCCAAGTCATTCCCCTCTGAAAGAAAAGAAACAGTTAGAAGACAAACTAATATCAGCAAGAAAGACAAGACATACCATAAGGAATAGAGTTCAAACCGCATTCGAGAAGGATGGGAAACCGAGACGCCTCCTTCCATACCCGGCTCATCCCCAGCATCACCATCCCGGACTCCGCAAACCGGTAAACCGGAGATTGGACCCGGGATATCTTCGCGAACCATTCCGCCTCCTGGTAACTGGAAGCGTGAAGGCTCGGAAGCGCTTGACCCTTCTTAAACTTCATGGCAATGGGGATGGCGCGGGCAGAGATGTAGAAGAACTCCCGCTTCCACGATCGGAGACTGCGCTCGGTCACGCAGATCTTCAAACCCTTAATACGGGTTGTCAGGGTGTACCACCCCTGGACGCACCTCCAAGTATAGAAGGTCATCAGGCGGTCCACGTAGGGCTCAATACCCAGAATCCGGCACACCCACTCGAAGTGCCGGACCTTGGCAATCGCCATCGGATGCACCTCGGTCAGGTGCACACCGTGCCTCTCCAGGACACGGTACACAAACTTTGTCAATGGGAACCTAAGGTTCCCATAAACAAAGAATGCAGCATATACCCCGATCTTGCCACTGGGGGCATCGTACACAGTCTGGTGGGATTCAGGAAACTCAGGTTCAAGAGACTCAAGCATGAATTTCCTGACGATATACTGGTACTGATCGACAGGTAGAGCACACTGGCACTCGCCAGCAGTACTCCTATCGTCGGCTACAGCTTCAGCATCATGGGAAGACATTTTGCAGAAAGAAGAAAGTGATTTCGAGAAAATGCTTGCCTGAAAAGGGGAGTATTTGCCGGAAATCACTAAGAAGAAGAAGAAAGGTGAAAGTGTGGATTACAAAGAGGCCTCTCCCCCTTTATATACTAATCGCAATTAATGCGGTGAATTTAATGCGGAGGAGAGAGAAATCGAAGGTGCAATGAAACTATGACACGTGGCAAAAAGCAGGCTGGCAACAGCTGTTGACAGGACGTGTGCCAGTAATTTCGCGGCCACGCGCCCGAAAAATCGCGCCCACGCGCCATAAAAAGCGTCTGGAATGACCATATAATGTTACGTCACCATAACTTCCTGCACGTCCTGACACAGTCGGAAGAAACTGTCGCACGACGTTTCAGAGGTTTGGACTGTTCCTATCTTTCCACCAACCTTTCGAATTTCAAAATTCAAAATTTAAAAAGTAAGCGGGAAAATACCCCCTTACCTTGGCGAACAACTAACCGTAAGACGGATGCGGGTACAGTGTAAAGGCAAAACCCTTCACATACCTAGCACCCGCAGGGAATTGAAGCCAAGAAAACCTTGGCGAACAACTAACCGTAAGACGGATGCGGGTACAGTGTTAAGGCAAAACCCTTCACATACCTAGCACCCGCAGGGAATTGAAGCCAAGAAAACCTTGGCGAACAAGTAACCGTAAGACGGATGCGGGTACAGTGTGAAGGCAAAACCCTTCACATACCTAGCACCTGCAGGGAATTGAAGCCAAGTACCTCGGCAACCAAGTAACTATAAGACGGGTGCGGGTACAGTGTAAAGGCAAAACCCTTCACATACCTAGCACCCGCAGGGAATTGACGCCAGGAATACCTTGGAAGTAAAGTAACCGTAAGACGAGCGCAGGTACAGTGTTAAGGCAAAACCCTTCACATACCTAGCGCTCCGCTGGGAATTGAAACCAAGAAGGATCTTCTGGGCAATGCTTGCGGAAACGGAAATAACATCCTCGCATAGCGGGAACGTCGAGAACTACGTTGTTTGAAGCTCCAGGATGGAATTGGTGGTTTTAACATAATTGATCACTATGTTCAAAACTACCAAAACCTCATGGAGAATCCACACAAGTGGGACTCAACGCTCCTGACTTGCGAGGAGGTTACAGACCTGCCCGCATCATACCCAAAGACCAAGCAGGAAACTCGGGCATCTCTGCAAGTGACAAGGACTTCCGCGGGAAGAATCCCCATGGAAAACCTTAGAAAAACCCTTTTCAAAACCCTCTGCTTAAGTCCAAAAGTTCACCTCACTTTATTAAACACTCATGAGAAGAACATTGGACTGGGGGGACTTGAAGAGGTAGGTCCCAGCAAAGCCCAGTTGGACCCGCAAGACTCACCTAAAAGAGGGACGTCTGCGCAGAAACCAACTGGATCCGCATGACCAACCATGCTCAGAGACGTGACGTCCTTACGCGCAGTACGCAAGCTGGTCCCGCAGGAAATGCCTCCCGATGGTGAAGGACTCCGCCTGTTCCCGCAGCCTCGGATACAAGCCATCAGGGAAGGCCACCCGCGCAGCAAGGCTACACGCACAAGGCACTTAGCTCTCAATCACTCAGTGTCACCTGAAAGAATGAGCGAAGCCGGGAACAATCCCGCACAAGGGCGGGAGGGGGAATACTCCCGCCCAAATAAGCCAGTCCGTACGATACAGGAAGATCTGTACTGTACCGGACGAGGTATGGGAAAAAGATCTGACTAAAGATACGACAGCTTATTGACAACAGTATGGCGAGCAGCATGCTCCTGCACTGTATGTCACTATTAGCCGCTGCCTACTCACCAACTACTGCCATACCACGTGCGTAGCCGTCAGTTGGTGGAACAGGAATAGTATACAGCAGGCCTGGTCGCTATCAGCCGCTACCTACCCACCAACTACCAGCAGGGCACGTGCGTAGGCTACTGTTGGTGGAACAGGAATACTGTTGCAGCCGGCCATACCTCTTTGGAAACCTACCTTCGGCTATAAATACCACAAATGGTATGACCATCTCATCTTATCATATCTTATATCATCATAATATACCTGATATCTGCTCTAGCAATCTCTTAATATACTTTTATATTTAAAGAGCAATCTAGTCTGATTCTCACGCCGGAGGGTGGTCACAAGGAGGAACCCCCCCCCCCTTCTCAGTGACGAGCTCACGGTGTCTGTTTTGCAGGTTATCAGAAGAACCATCTTCCAAGGGTCTAACCCCTCGTGGGAAACATCTCTCCAACCCCCAGGTTACCAGTAATCTGTCCGGGGTCCGGTTAGTGTTTCTTCATTTATATATATTATTATTTTAACATTTAAAATGATTTTTGAAAATGTGTAATGTTTAAAAGTAAATGCTTTTGAAATTAATCTGATGTGTCAAATGAAACGAATACTTTTAGAAGTTTGAAATATTTAAAAAGTTGAAATATATGCCGTTAAAAATACTGTAAATAATAATAAATCACTCAAAACAGTTAATAATAATATAATAAGTCCCTCAAACATCATCCACAAAAGAATCCAACAAAATTCACTCGATAATACAATGAAAGAAGTATAAATACTCCAATATCAATCTATAGTAGCAGCAAGTAAGCAAGTGCCGATCCAGAAACCAACCAACTTCCATATACTGATCCCATCTTCCCAACACCACTCTACAATATCAAGGCCAAACACATATATATCGTTAGTCATTAAAAATATATAAAAACTAAAACAAAAAATTACTTTATTTCTATTAATAAATTATAAATGCGGATCACGAAAACGACAATCCATGTATAAAACTAATATTCCGTACTGATACCGATGGATCGGTTTCATTAACCTCACGTGACTACCATCATTCTATTTAGGCTCAAAGTTAGCTTACTTGCTTCTTAATTACGTGAATTATCAATCAGTTCCATCCGGTAATTATTTAGATTCTTAGACCATACGCAGTTAAAACTAGGCAACCTACGGCATGTGGTGTTTAGTCAGCATTTCAAAGTTCTTAAAAAAAGTATAGTACGTTGGAAAATGCTCATAACTCTCCTATAGTAATTATTTTATCCCTTCAGTATCTCTCTATCTCTCACACAACTCTCCTCAAAACGTCAGCCATTGAAAGTTAGTACATAACTTGCACACCAAAACGCCACCCATTATGCCTGGGGTTGATGTTCCCAGGCATAATGGCACCAAAACGCCACCATAATGTTTCAACTACAGAAGGTCTTAGATCCATAGTTAGCTTTATATAAATATGTTTAAATTTAATAATGCTATTTAAGTGCTTGAAAGTTGTTGGCTAATTGCCTAATTACCGAGTGGACCAGCCCTGGTCTAAGTATCTCATTAAGTTCATATTGGGGTTAAGGGGTTTTAAGCGTTTTATTAGTGAACTTGTTGACTAAGTCGGATTAGCAATCTACATGCATCATCCGAATTAGAGTTATGTATTATATCTGACGAGTTACTGTTTTTTTAAACGATAAATATTCCTACGCCTACTCTACATCAGTATTACACGCCTTTGCCCAGGTTTGAACATGAAACCCCCTTTAATAAGCATACGCATCTACCAAGTGGGCTAGCCCCACATTGTCATATGCCTTTTTTAGCAATCGGAATTTTTGAGTTATATTTTCCTGATTATAATAGTCAGTTTATTCTATATTTTTTATGTAAAGAAGCAATCGGAATTTTTGAGTTATATTTTTGAGTTATGTATTATAATAATAGTCAGTTTATTCTATATTGTGTGTTCTTTGCTAATAATTATATATTGATCTTTATAGGTAGTGATGTAAAGAAGTAGTGTAAGGTGCAAGTAAAGTACCCCATCAGTAGCTGCTGGTGCCAGTGCCGGAGATAAACCGGTGGTGGTGACAGCCGGAGAAGGTGATCCTGTAGGAGGCAATGGTGGGCTTAAAGTTAAAGGTGATGGAGCTGCCGATGGAGTGACGGCTGGAGAAGACACTGGGACAGGAGCTGGTGGTGGAGTTGCCACTGGTGGTGGTGTAGCTACTGGTGGTGGTGTTGCCACCGGTGGAGGAGTTGCCACTGGTGGTGGTGTAGCTACTGGTGGAGGAGTCGCTACTGGTGGTGGTGTTGCCACTGGTGGTGGTGAAGCTACTGGTGGAGGAGTGGATACTGGTGGTGGAGTTGCTACTGGTGGTGGTGTTGCCACTGGTGGTGGTGAGCTGACTGATGGAGGAGTGGAGACTGGTGGTGGAGTGGTGGTGACTGGGGGGGTTGGGGTGGTGGTGGGGGAGGAGGATGGTGATTGACCGCTGACAGAAGCGACGACAAGGCAGATAAGGGCCGTGAGAAGGGCAGCCTTGCAATCCATGTTTTGTCGGGACGGTCGGGTCAGAACAGTTTTCTTGTAGTGAGAAAGTGTTTTGTGTGATCTTGTGTGTATGTGTGTGTTAGGTTATATAGGGGATTGGTGTTTGATGCCCTTCGGGTGATAAGAGCATAAGCTATAATAATCTTTTTCATATTCATTGTACTTTAGCAGTTTAGCAAGTTTATAGAATATAACAACATGTAATATCTTATACTAGTTTTTATCCCCGTATTACGGGGTTGTTTTATATTATTTGTTTTTAATATTTATTTATTTATTGAAACTTTATTTTTTTATTGTATGAAAATTAATAATATACTTATGGTTTCTTTAATTGTATGAAAGTTAATAATATACTTATGGTTTAATGATAAATTGTTTAACAAATAAAATTAGATGCATAACCCGGTTTAAAAGTTATATGGGTTTGAAGAGACCCAATACCCGTCTATTTTTCTTTACTATAAAATCGGTTTTTTAATTATAAATTATATATATCTTTTTTAAATAAATCATATATTAATTTTTAGTATATGCCTACTTTATAGGATTTTTATATTAAATATTTGGTGAGATTAGTTTTATTTAATGAGATGTTATAACCCGTTTAAGAAATATCTGGGTTTGATATGACCCATACCCGTGAATTCGGGTCAAATGCATGAGAAGCATCCATTTAAAAATCAAGCAAATCTGGCGACTCCAAAAAAAGGGAGAGCGACCACATCGCGACACGTAGGATTTTTGAGTTTTCGTTTATATATATTATATATTTAACAAATTAATTTAACGTGCTATCTATACATAGGAACAACGTAAAGTACATTGACCGTTTGAGGTAAAAAAAAAGGTCCTTCATGCCATTGTGATTACGGCTTGTGAAGTCAAACAATCCGATCATAGCATCAACAATTGGGTAGGGTATAATAAATCGCTCGGGTATCTTTTGATCAAGAACAACAATTTCTCGTTTTAGTCTTTGTAAATTCTTTGGCCTCTAGGGCCTTGTTAGTTAGGTCGTTTTTTTTAAAAGAAGATCGAGAAAAAGTACATTGACCGTTTGACTTATTTATAAATGTATCTTTTAATCTAAATAAATATTTATATAGGTATAAAATTGAGTTTTGATTATAGAAAGAAAATAAAGAAGAACCAAGATAAGAGCAATTCACGGAAGGAAGTATAATTAAAGCAAAGAATGATAGTAGGCATGGCCCGACTATCACTACCAAACAATCTTGATTTGTGCCAACGTTTGTTTGGTAAACTTTGGACCCTTCTCTCTCTCTCTCTCTCTCTCTCTCTTAATGAAATGTTATCATGATTAAAATAAAATATCTACTAATTTTTCAAAATTTAAATAATTTATTAAAATTCAAATTAAATCTATCCTCTTGTAAGTAATTTTTTAAGAAATTAACTCAATTAGAAAACGACTGAGAATGTGCAGTCTACTACCAATCAACTTATTTGAGTAAATGGACATCCTATAGTTAAACCTTTATATACAACTTCCTAGTCACAATTAATCAACATTTCAAAATGTATAAACTTGCTGCATCCCTTGATTTCAATCAAACACAAACTAATTAGGTATCGATTAGGTATGTTCACAAGTAAAGCATTTATCAAGCTAGTCGAGATCGATGTTTATTTAACAAGCTTGTGCAAATTTTGAACATAAAATAATGTCGATTACGTTCAATTAGAGGTGCACAAATCGGTTTAAAACCAAACACCAGTTTGGGTTGAAACCGGTTCGAGTTTGGTCAACAAAAGTCAAAATCGGTTTATGATCGTTTTTGGTTTAGGTTGAAACCGGTTTCTTGACCAGGTTACTATCGGTTTTGGTTCGGATTTTGATCAGTTTCAGTTCGGGTTTCGACCGATGTTTGGCTGGTTTCGGTTCTGTTAACCGGTTTCGACAGAGAAAATCACAAACCGGTTCCAAACCTATGGGTCCAATATGTTCCAAACCGGTTATTATATAATCTGTTTCAAACAAAATCTACCTTTAAATATTAATTGATACAGAGATATAGATAGGATAGCTTGGAAGTTAATCTGAAATTATTGTTAAGGACAAGAAATGTGGTGTAAAGACAGCTGGAGGGACCTGATTGATTGCTCAAACTATTCACCATGTCATGGTGTCATGGTCATGCATGTATGTGACGAGAAACATTCTCAAAATCTCAATGAGCCTATTGGACCATCGAAAGCAACATCAAAAATATCATGGTGTGAGTTGTATATCACAATATTTGTTTTTTTTAAATATAATATATTTGAAGTGTAAAAGATTTGTCATATTTTAGAAAGTATTTGAGATTTATTCTAATGACGGATGGTGGTCATAAGAAGTTCATGCTGTGACAAGATTAACGATATCTTATTTTGTAGGATTGGTCCCTGATTTAGTCCAGAATTACCATGGTTTCTATCTGTCTAAGTGCATTTGTGTAATTACAAGTATACGCATGTAAATAGGCACCTTCAAAGAGTTTTAACAATAGTGTGTCGGACAAAATAACTTTTGTTGTGTTTTGTGTAAATTATATTAGACGAACCTACTAACTTTTAGTTGGTTCATTAAATAGGATAAAAATGTTAAATGATGTAAAGTTTGACACTAAAAGAGGCATAGTGAGGTGGTAAGGCGTTTCCTCTTTATTCTAGAGGTGGAGGGTTCAAATTAAGCAATATGCAAGTATATGTGTTTTACATAAGTATCTAGAGGTAGGTTAATTTGGCGTAAAAAAATCGTTTTCACATCTTCTTGATTCTTATCATTTAAAGCATTCGTAAACGATAACAAATGTTTAGTGCCTCTGTTTACGTCATATAGAGTTGGGTAAAAGGGATCCTAGTTATACTGACACATCCTGTAGAGGTAGCGTACCAAAAAGACCCAAATACCCTTAAGTACCACCCGCGGGTCACAGAGAATCCTCTTATAAGCCACCCGCGGGACACATGGATCACCCGCATATCACGAATGAGGAGGAACGTCCTCACAACACGCGCGGAAGCATTCTGGCATCCTCAAAAGTCATCCGCAGGACGGGATATCTGTCCGCCTAAACATCCGGAAGACAATGCCAGTAGGACAGCTGTCATCACTCAAATACTCTCTAGAAGAAGATTCATGACTCTTACTTGGGGAATACGTGACTGAACAACCAATAAATAAAGGACACATGACCAGTTTGTTATAACCGTGCACATGGCCAGGGTGCAATCCATCCTATCATTGGGCGACGCGTGTCCAGGTTGTTATACCCATGCACATGGGACGTATAGTTCAACCTATCACAATAGGACACGCGTCCAGGCAGTTATCAAAGATCTTCTGGAAGAGGACAGCTGGCCCAATCACCTTCCTACATCCTTCGGCTATAAATACCTTGTCAAACGGTATGAGGTATTCATTCACTCACTTGCATTCTGACTACACTTAGTCTGTTCACTTCAGTACTTTCTCCATTTACGAACGTTACTGATTCTCACGCTGGAGGGTGGTTACAGGAAGACCCCCCTCTTGTCCTTCCTGTAACGAGACTCACGGTGTCTGTTTTGCAGGTTCCGGTCATTGGACTTTGGGAAGTCACACTCATATCATTGGTAGTAATTATCATATCTCACCCTGTGGACTCATTGGATCCAGGACCCATACCCGGGGAGTGGATCCGTGTTTCTTCACATCCATTATCGGGAAAAAAGAAAACACTTGCAAGTTCTAAAATGTATTCTTGAAGATGTTCATGGTTAAGGTGTATCATAAGTCATGAGAACAGTTTAGCCTCTATCACAGCAAGGTTTATAGCATGGGCTAATAGCTCCTTAAGCAAATACATGTATATACCAATTATCTTCTGCCAAGAATTTTGTACTTTTTCTTCTTGGAACAAAGTTAATGAAAATGTTGTGAAAATGTTGTGATAGATTAGTTGTGAAGTCAGGGCCGGCCCAACCATTTTGGAGGCCCAAAGCGAATTTAAAATATGGGGCTCTTCCCTAATTTTTTTTTATTTTACATTCGTGTATATTATAATGTTGTGAATTGAAGAGAACTTTGAATTAAAATGACGGAATTAGCTATAAAAATCAACGCAAATATGGCATAAAGAACTTCTAAAATATGATAATGGTTAATGAGTTTACGTTTAATATTTCTTATGTTGATTATAATTCAGATATTGCCATGTATATGTCCTATTCATTAGAAATTATTCACAAAAAAACTGGATTTTGATTAATCTTTTGGGCTGAAAGAAAATGGGAAACAAATGTAAGTTTTTTTTAGAAAAAAGGGGAAATAAATGTACAGTTTCATGAATGAATCGAACCAGAGACCACTTGGAAAGTAAATGAGATTCTAACCACAAAACCATAATAACAATCTGTTTAATACAATAAATATACTAAATATATACAAACTATATTTAAAAAAAAATTGGGGGCCTTTTAATTTTGGGGGTCCAAAGCCCTAGCTTTGGTTGCTATAGCTAACGGGCCGGCCCTGTGTGAAGTCACTACAAACCCGAAAGGCTCATGTGTAAGGAGTGATCAATGTGCATGTTTGGTAACCTTATTATTATATATGTTTTACTCTTAATACCTATACACGCGTAGTATAGGCTTGTATACAATTCAAAAAACATAGAATATATACTTACAATACCATTGACTCGTAGACACAAATGTTGGACCAAAACTCTAGGCATGTGTGGTTTTTCTCGAAATCATTTTTATTATGAACTAAGAAATGTTTCAGTGACAAGTATGTTACGCTGGCTGGACCTAAGTTAATACAACTTTTGAGTTGTATATGATATATGACTGTGATAAACATGCACGAATTCAAAATGTTTTAAAGGAACTATATTTATCGTAGTTTTTTGTATTCTTTTTATTTATTTTAGATTGTAATAATAATTGTGAAAAAAAATCACTTGAAAGTGAAAAGATATGAAACCAACATGTATAAGATATTTAATTCTTTAATACATAATAATAATGTTGGTTGGTTACGGAGACGGTTGCTTGCTAAACAAATTAACATTTTTTTTAATGATGAAAGTTTACATACTTTTCCCCTTGGCCTACTTAAAAAGTACATATCATAGCTTGAGACATCTAACAACTAAATCATTGTGAACTTTTTTTTTTCAATTTATCAAAAGGCAATTTAACCTTTATGAAATCTTCAACGGTTCAAAGGGTTTATAAACGCATTCAATCAGCTGTTTATCAGATCTTCATACATGCTTCAAAAACATTTATTTTAAAAAATAAGTCCAAACATTCGTATCAAATGCTTAGTTTGTTATCAAGTTTAATACAATTTTACTTTCTTATATCAAGTTTCAAGTGTTTTAGACGTTAAGTTTTTCTTTCCCATTTCTTTTTTGATATAGGATTTTGGAATATCATTAATGGTTTCGTTGTAACATGTACGTTTAAGTAAAGATTATTACTTTTTATATATATAAAATTTCGGAGACACGATTAAGTTATTTATTTCTATTATAGTGTTTTTCATTTCGTCCTGAATTTTATTATTTCGCGTTTTAATGTGCCACACCGTGCATTCGTTGTTCAACCTTTTAATAGTTATATTTTGTACGGTTTAACGGCCATGCCACAACGGCATAACGTGTGGGGTCCTATTTACTTAGATAATAATTTTTTGGATTTCTAGGAATTCGATAAAGAGTGTACTAGACTCAAAAAGTAGTAACTTCAAACGATCCACCGGTTAATTTAATAGATCTATCTTATTTTATGGATCAATCTACCAAAGACATTAGTACCCATAAACCTCGTGATAGAGTGCATGGTCCTCCCGATTAATCAAAGTTTGAGCATGGGGTTTTGGGGTGTCAAAATCAAGGAAAATTGTATCCCCAAGTGTAATGTCGTGTCTAACCACATGAACATAGAGGTGCAAAAAATTAGGCGGTGTAGAACCTAAGTTTGAATCCAAATTGAACTGTATGAATTAGTTTGTAAGTCTATACTAAGAAACTGGTTGGAACTAGTCAAACCCGAACTGAGACGGCTAGAGCCCCTGTTCAAATCATTCAAAGCCTATCATTTGCCCCTCAAAAATGGGTTTCAACCTGAACCGGTTTGGCCAAAAACCGATTTGACTATCTTTGACCAAAGCTGAGTGAGTTCTCAACCAAAGCCGATTCGAGTCCACAACCAGATTTGTGCAATTTTACATGTACCAAAGTAACCAAACTGTAAGCAACTGATCAAGATTAAGGAGATTGTTCTTTTTATACAATTGGGCCGTCCTAAGCAGCTATAAGCCTATAACCCATGTAATCTACCATGGGCCTAATAATCTAATATTGTAGAAAGATATGGACCAAAGTATTGCAGCTTGTATATTGGATGCACATTGTCGGGCTGGGTTTTCCTTAACGAGCCAGGGCCAGGGGTCTCTTAGTGGTTAGAGATGATCAAATAAACCGGTTCCTGGAACCGAACCGGTGGACCCGAACCGGAACCGAACCGGTTCCTACCAGTTTTTTGTAGGAACCGGACCCTATCTGATTCAACCCGATGATCCGTGACCGGTTCTTGCATTTCTGAGTGGGGGCGGGTAGGAACCGGAACCGAACCGGAACCGGTTCCTAACCGGTTCTAGCCGTTGGATCGAGTATAGCCGTTGGAAATCGTTTTTTTGGCCGTTTTTTGACCGTTGGGGTCAAAAATAGCCGTTTTTTTGGCTCCCCCAAGCACCCCACTACTAGTATAAATAGGTATTTGGTGTCATGGGTTCATCACAACACTCAAAAAGCAAACCCGAAAGCAAAAAAATACAAAAAAACGCTATTACAACGTTTTGAGTTCTCTAATCTCTTGTTTTCTCTTCTTCTATAATCATATTTGTTGTTATGGCTGCCTCACAATCATCGGTTGGTCAAGGTTCCAACGCCGAACCAAGTTTCGTTCGTATTGTACCTCATAATCGTAATCAAGAGATTTGGTGCAATTGGGATTTGGTTGAATTGAGTGACCATTCATTGAAGGCTCGGTGCAAGTTTTGTGGGGTTTATTTAAACCCACTTTCGAATTCAAATTTGAAGAAACACATCGAAAAACCGTATTGCAAGGCGTTGAAAAAGAACGTCGATTCGCAACAAACGCAAATGGATAGTGAAGGCGGAATATTTACATACCAAATTGATCGAGTTCAAGATCGTATGGCGAAGTTTGTGATTCAAGAAGCTTTGCCGTTTAGCCACTTCGACAACCCTCGCTTAACCGCTATGATTCGAGATACGCTTCAACCACAATACACTCACGTAAGTCGTCATACTCTTAAACGTTATTGTTTAAAATTGTGGAAGAAGGCCAAAGAGGTACTAATTGCATATTTTGAAAATATAAATACGGGAATAAACTAAACTAGTGATGTTTGGTCGGCTCCACATGGTCTACCCGAATCTTATCTTTGTGTCACCGCTCATTGGGTAGACCCGTCATCGTGGGAAATGATGAAACGCACCATTGCTTTCGAACTCTTTGAGTATCCACATACGGGAGATAATTTGTTTGAAATTTTAGATTATGTTATAAAAACTTATAAACTAGAAAATAAAATATTTTCAATGGCATTTGATAACGCGTCGAATAATACATCGGCGGTTGATAAATTAAAATTAAAATATACGCCGATTTGCAATGGTGTATTTTTTCACTCAATGTGTGTTGCACATATCATTAATTTAATCGTGCAAGACGGACTTGCTTCGGATGAGGTTACATCGGTTATAAACGATTTTAGACTAATGATACATGAAGTTTTTAAGAAAAGTAAAAAAAGACAAATGGAATATAGAAAATTTTGTAAAGATACGGGAAGAAAAGCTTTGGGAGCTAATTGGGATGTACCTCATCGATGGAATTCCACTTGCATAATGTTTCAAAGTGCTTTGGAACAAAGAGAAACTTTACAAATGTTTCATTCTAGTCTTGCCGAGAATGATTTGGCAATCCATTTTTCAAATGAGAAATGAGAAATTATTAATAACTTATCGACTTTTCTTGAAGTTTTTAAAACATCAACTACGAAACTATCGGGAACGTATTATCCGACAAGTCCCTTGGTTCTTTCGGAGTTATTTTTAATGGTTAACAATCTTAAAGAATTTGAAAATAAAAGTCCAATGTTTTCA
This sequence comes from Bidens hawaiensis, assembly GCF_021521415.1. Classification (NCBI taxonomy): domain Eukaryota; kingdom Viridiplantae; phylum Streptophyta; class Magnoliopsida; order Asterales; family Asteraceae; genus Bidens; species Bidens hawaiensis. The sequence goes on from NW_027506083.1 coordinate 113,867, forward strand.
AACATCATATTACCAATGAAGTTTAAATTAAAAAAATACTTTCTTGAATTGCCACCGGTTTTTACTTGCGCCGCCGCTTTAAACCCAATGTTAAATGTTACGGGGGTTGAATGTGTGATAGACGAAATTTTTTCAGCCTTAGATATGCATGAAGTTGACCCAAACTTTTCAGCAGAGGCAAAAAATTATTTTAACTTGAATTTTAAATTTATGTATGACTTTTATTTAAATAAATATGGGTCAAACATACACATGCCTATGCCGGGGGGTCTTCATCAAGTTCAAGTGCTACTAGAGTACGAGATCCCATGATTAGCCTTATGAACACCGTTCGCAACGTAACGGCTAAAAAACAAAGGGGTAACACCCCTTCAAGCGAACTAGGAAGGTATAGTGCAAATGATTACTCTACCGGTTTATCCGAAGAGGAATATAGCACTTTTGATGTTTTGGCTTGGTGGAAGGTAAAGGAAACCGAGTTTCCGATTCTTGCCACCATGGCCCGTGATTTACTAACCTTCCAAGCTTCTACGGTAGCTTCGGAATCCGCTTTTTCTCTTAGTGGCAGGGTAATATCGGTGAGAAGAACAAGACTAAATTCGGAGTCGGTGGAGATGTGCATTTGCTTAAAGGATCACTTGGACTCAATCGATCGTATTCAACACGTAACCACTCTCGAAGATGAAACACCACTTGATGTTCGAGTGCACGACGAACAAGAAGGCATTTCTACAAGTAATTCCGAGGAAGAAGTCGCCGCTCAATAATTACGACGAGCAAGAAGGCTTTTCTAGAAATAATATGTCACAACTTTATATTTATAAGTTTAATGTTTTGTTAGTTTGTTTTTGAAGATTTTAAAACATGTAACATTTTTTTTTGAACTTCTTAAAGTAAATAAAATGAATTTTATGTTAATTGTTTTTTTTATTTTTCATGTTATACAAATACGAATCGTAGTTTAGAATCCAAATCGCAAACGAAAAACGAAAAAAAAAAATAATTTTACACTGTAACTGGTTGGAACCGGTTACAGTACAGGAACCGGTTTAGGAACCGGTAAGAACCGGTTAGATAGGTTAGGGGTCCGAGGGTGAGAGAACCGGTTCGAGCCTGAAACCGGTTTAAAATAGGGTTTTGAATATAGGAACCGGTTAGGAACCGGTTCCGGTTCCTAGTCCCAAACCGTTTTGAACATCTCTATTAGTGGTTGTTTGACCGGTCAGATGGGAGTCTTGGGACGGTGACAGCATCATAACTTTATAAATTTACATATATAGTATAGATTTGTAATGCTGTATAAACAATTAAATATGAAAGTTGAATTAGTTAATGAACCCATAAATTAATTTAGGAGAAAATAAGATTTGGTCACACTTAATCGAACACATATCCTGTCTAATTCTTGATCATACCGACTAATCAGATCCCGATAGTGGAAACATTGCATGTAGCCCAACTTAGGTTCGGGCTAGACTGCTATGTTTGGGTCTACTCTAATCCGACATAAGTTGTAACCCTACTCTGCTTGGGTTCGACTACTAGGATTGACCCGACTCGATTTTGAGTAATTTTTACGTTGGCACATAGATAAAAATAAGCATGTGTTAATGGTATATTCGAAATTTTGTAAAATGTTACATTTTAAAAGTATTAAAAACATAAATATTAATAAAACATACAACTCTATTAATAGAAAATATTCCAATTAGAAAACGAATATGCATGTTTCCATTGTGGCACATATTTCCGTAGTTAACCCATTGTGCATTGTGGTGCATGTTTCCATCGTTCCCTATGTTTTTTTTTGTTAAAACTCATTGACACATATGATTCTTAATCTCAGCTTGACGTTATTTTTGGTTACAAACTCACCGTCACGTGTAATTTGATGCCCCACGTATGTCTTTCATTGGACACTGAACTTTATCGGTTGCCAAAATAGTTCTATCGGCACGCTGAGATTAGGACAAGTAATTCTTGGAATTCAACAAAAAGGAGGATTCATTAAAGTAGACTTTGCTCCAAAAGTGGGCCATTTTTGGGAATTTTCTCAAAATTATTCGGTAACTCTTTTATTATTAATTAATATTTTTATTTATTTATTTTGAATTGGATTTTTGATGATCTGGGTACGAGGTTAGGTGTAGCTCTATGTTGTGTCTAGACTCTAGACTTGGAGGGTTAATGAAAGTTAATGTTCGAGGTTAGGCGTAGCTCTTTGCTGTGTCTAGACTCTAGACATAAAGTGTAAATGAAAGTTATTCTTCAATTAAACGTACGTCAACAGTTGTTTTGTAATACGCGTTGTCCTCATATTGTCCGAAGCTTTTCTGACTAAAATTGTTGTGTTTTTCTCTCAAACATTAATTATGAAATAACTATTGTTACATCCGGCGCGTTGCGTTAGGACAGGTCGGTAAAACCCGACGGTGGTAAAACCCAAGAGTTATCGGTCTTCGGACATTGAGGCGGTAAGTCGACACGAATTCGGTCGGTTTCGGTTACGTGCATTATGGTATCGGAACTAAAATTAAAACATAGAACTTTGTTAATCCCGTGTGTTGAGGCGGTGCGTCACGCAAATTCTGTCGGTCTCAGTTATGTTTGTACGATATCAAAACTAAAACAAAAAAACATAAAAACAAAAACAAATTTGGCATTCGATTGGTTTTGTTACGTTCGTTAAGGTACCAAAACTAAAACAAAATGCTGTGAGTTTACGTGAATTCAGTCGTTTCCCTCACATTCGTTACGGTACCGGAACTAAAACAATAAGAAAAAAACATAATTGGCATTTTATCAATTTACATTATGTTCGTTAAAGTGTCGGAACTAAGAAAAACAAAGTGTCGCCGACCACTAAGGCGTCGCCAAATGGCCCAATGGAGCACTTGCGGCACCAAATTTTCTTTTATTATATATAATAATAATACACATTGAATAAAGAAAACTATATTATTTAAAGAGAGAATTTCACGAATGGTTCTTCTTATTTGAGCCAAATTTTATTCATTGTCCCTAATATTTAAAACTTGCATTCTTGATCTCTAACCATCAACTTTGGTTTCATTGTTGATCCAAAAAATAACCTAGATAACTTTTGGTGTTAATGCTGCACGTGAAGGGGTACTCTGGTCCATTTAATTCTCATATTCTCTCCCTCTTGTTATTTTCTATCATTATTTTTTGTTTCAAAAATTACATCTGTTTAAGATGAAGTTCATACCTTATATATAATGATATTTTTTTAGCTATCAATACAATTGTTTATGGTAAGGTAAATAACATATTTTATTGAGATCATTTATTTTCAACCGCGTGCATGTGGCAGTGGAGGTGGCTTTGTAAACCATAAAATAAATGCATTTAGAATGCTGATGATTAGTGTGGCCAAATATAAATTAAATGGCCATTTGCGGATACTCAACTTTTGGAGTATATAAGAAGCCATACCAGGTTTGATTTCATGTAGGTTATATTAAAAAGAAGTACAACTATTAGTTTAATGACAATCTACTCTTGGTTATAATATGTTTAGATATAACTCTTGGTTATTGAAACGTTTTGGTTGGATAACAGATCTAGGGTTCGAAAATCTGATTGAGTTGATTCTATGAAACCACTGATGATAGTTAGGACAAAGTAGACATAATGCCAAATTACATAATTACATAGTAATTAATATATAGTAAGGATTTAGATATCTCTTGGTTATTAAAAAGTTTTGTTATATAAAAGGAACGAGAGAAAGATGAAAGAAATAAATGGATCAAACTATCCCCTCACGTTCAACATTTAACATCAAACGTTAATTGGGTTATCTTTTTGAAACAATAATGAAACAAAGTTGGTGATTAGGAATGTTACATGCAAGTTTTAAACATCAATGAGCATATATAAAATTTGACTCAAACCAAATAGAGCATTGAACGTGAAATTCTCTCTTAGGGCATATACTTTGCCATTCAAAAGAAAGCAAAAATGGACTTTAATTATTTATTTTAAATTATAGCACACAGTGAATATTAACAATAATAACTAATTATTTACAAGTAAACCAACCCAATATGATATGGGTTGTTTGGGTTTCAGCCTTTCAGGTAGGTAATTGGGTTTGTTCGGATTTCAGGTTACATAACATATCAAAAAAATTTATTCATAAAGATTCTATTACATGGTCACAAAAAGCTAATCGAAAAGAAAAGGATACAATTATGTTTTATTATGATATGCATAGTAATGGGGGAACATGGAACAAAAAATAAATCAATTGGTTTCAAACTTGATACAACCTAAGGTCATCATTCCTTTTGGTTCGTACAACCAAGAAATTATTCTGAGGGTGAAGATCATAAAATTAGAAATTATATCAAGAATTATGTACAAAAAAATAAGAAAACATGTTCTGGCGTCAAGGGAATTGCACGTAATCTTAATGATTAATGTTCACTCAATTAATCTTAATGAAAACATCTTCTGGCGTCGAGAGAAATACTCCCACCCAATTATTAGCCAAACGATGAAATCAAACTGGAACCAAACTATTAGTTACGATTCCTTTTGATTAGGTTTTATTTTTTACAGTTCGGTTATGGTTTTCAATGACTAAAAAGCGTTACTTACGGTTTGGCATTTGACATTTGACACACGTATAACACTTTGCTGGAGTCTGTATATAACAGACTATGAGGGACTATCTTCACCATCAAATTATTGGTATCCGTCGATAATCGTTTCTCCATATGCGATGAGCTTAGGAGCTGCAAAGGTAAACTAACACACCATATCTACTCAACTTATAACTTATCAACTCATGCACTTAACTTTTGCTAATCGAATATATAAAATCGGTTAATTTTCACAGTTAAAGCTCAATGAAGACGACGCGCCACCAAAATACCAGAGCGTCGCTCTAGTCGTTGGAGTTACTGGAATTGTTGGCAACAGCCTCGCAGAAATCCTCCCACTGTCCGACACACCTGCCGGTCCATGGAAAGTCTATGGAGTCGCCCGCCGCCCTCGCCCCCAATGGCATACTAACCAACCGATCGAGTACATCCAGTGTGACATCTCGGATCCTGATGAAGCCCTAAACAAACTCGGCAGTCTCCAAGACATTACTCATATCTTTTATGTCACTTGGGCAAACCGATCCACTGAATCCGAGAATTGCGAAATCAATGGTCAAATGTTCAAAAACGTACTCCATGCAGTGATCCTTAATTCCCGGAATTTACAACATGTTTGTTTGCAAACTGGTAGGAAACATTACATGGGTTCGTTTGAATCACGCGGAAAACTAGCTCATGATCCCCCTTATCATGAAGATCTACCTCGGCTTGATGCTCCGAATTTTTATTATACTCTAGAGGACATATTATTCGAAACCGTTGAACAAAAGGAAGGATTAACATGGTCGGTTCACAGACCTGGAATGATCTTCGGGTTTTCACCGTATAGTATGATGAATTTGATCGGTTCATTATGTGTTTACGCCGCAATATGTAAACATGAAGGGGTTGTGTTAAAGTTTCCAGGGAGTAAAGAGGCTTGGAATAGTTATTCGGATTGTTCGGATGCTGATTTGATAGCTGAGCAACATATATGGGTGGCGGTTGATCCGAATGCGAAGAATGAAGCTTTTAATATTAGTAATGGAGATGTGTTTAAATGGAAGCATTTATGGAAGGTGTTGGCTGAGCAGTTTGAGGTGGAGGATGGCGGCGTTGATGAAGGTGTCGAGAGGACGAGTTTGGCGGAGATGATGAAGGATAAAGGGAGTGTTTGGGATGAGATAGTGAGGGAGAAGGGGCTGGTGGTTACCAAATTAGAAGAGGTTGCTGCATGGTGGTTTGTGGATATGGGTTTTGGATGGGAGTGTCCATTGGATACTATGAATAAGAGCAAAGAACATGGGTTTTTTGGGTTCAGGAATACCAAATCTGCATTGGTTTCTTGGATTAATAAGATGAAAGGTTACAAGATTGTTCCTTGAAGATAAATTAACAAAATAATAGCACATCTATAGTTTGTTTTCTCATCTTTAGTTATGTCTAAAGTTTGTTTTCTCATCTTTAAATAACAGACTATGAGAAAACAAACTATAGACGTGTAACAAACTATAGATAAATTAACACTTTGTTTTCTCATAGTCTGTATATAACAGACTATGAGAAAACAAACTATAGATGTGTAAACCAACTACTTCAGATTATTGTCTAATCAGTGTATTTTTAATTTCATCTATGATTATGAACTAAGAAACTGTAATTTAGAAAACCACTTGGGATTCAGTCATTTCGGGCTCATAGTCTGTATATAACAGACTATGAGAAAACAAACTATAGATAAATTATAGATGTGTAATTTAGAAAACCACTTGGGATTCAGTCTGTTATATACAGACTATAGTTTGTTCCTTGAAGATAAATTAACAAACTATAATTTAGAAAACAAACTATAGATAAATTAACACTTTGTTTTCTCATAGTCTGTATATAACAGACTATGAGAAAACAAACTATAGATGTGTAAACCAACTACTTCAGATTATTGTCTAATCAGTGTATTTTTAATTTCATCTATGATTATGAACTAAGAAACTGTAATTTAGAAAACCACTTGGGATTCAGTCATTTCGGGCTCTCATATAATACAAAAAGTTAAATTAGGTGTGCATGTGTTAATATTATGGTAACTGTCGCTTTAAACATTTACAATAAGTTAGTGCATTAACTCAAGAACAACTCATGTACTATACTTTTCTTGTATACCTAGAACTCATATAAGCTAACCTCAGTATGTGAAATTAATCAGTTCGTTCGCCAACATGTGAGAATTACAACAAGAACTTAAAAACCAAATTAGGAAAACAAATTTAAAGAAAACCTTAATTGTGCTACTGATGAAAGTGGCGCATTGTATCTAACGGCAGACCGAAACATTTACAGCCTGTGATATTTACAACTTCATAGAACACCAAGTGATTTTCAAAACAAAATACCCGCCTTTGCTTTGTCCTTCCCGGAATGACATAACGCTATGACTGACGAGTTTAATGGTCTTATTAAAAATGAGACTTGGGAACTTGTCACACGTCATCCTCAGATGAATATTGTATGTAGCATGCGGCTCTTCATGGATAAGTTTAATTCGGATGGCGCCCTCGAGTGATATAGTGTTATCAATTGCCTTATGTCACACCCGGCCCTGACGGCGGAAACAGCCGGGCGTGCGCGAGTGGGGATTGATAAATAAGCACGGGCCATTGCAAACATTCAAAGTAAGATTTTCATTGCGCATGAAATGTTTAATACAAATACATTACATTGTTTAAAAATTACATAAAAACATCCAAGTATAAAAACTGTTGAAGATTTCCACGCCATATCCCCTTGCGCGGCGGGAACAACCACGCGCATCGAAGGGATAAGAACTAAAATCTCCCAAAAAGCTAGTTTTAGATGTTCAGCGTGGGGTGCTCTAAGTGTGACTCCATGCGCTACCTAGTTATCTCCTGAAAGACACGTAAAAACATTTGAATCAGTATAAACTGGGTGAGTTCACAAGTCTTAGTAACTTGATAAATCGTATCGCGTCATAGTCTTGATAAAAATCATTCTAAACATAATTATGATAGCATCATTGAAACACATGCTTAGTAAAACATAGTTCTGATAACATAATCTGATAAAATCGTTCCGCGGGCTACGCGCGAACATTTCTGGGAACTGTGCTCGTCTGTGTAAGTGGCGCTGCCACTACGAGCGAAACAAGTAATACCGTCCCGTGGGTTACGCGTGGACACATCTGAAAAGCCGTGCTCGTCTGTGTAAGTGGCGCTGCCACTACGAGCGAATAATACCGTCCCGCGGGTTACGCGCAGACGTTGTGCCGGAAAACAAGGCGCTCGTCTGCGTAAAAGGAGCGACCTCTACGAGCGGGCTCAATCCCATAGTACTGCCCCGTAAAATGCTAGGCACTCGTCTGTGTAAGAGGTGCGACCCCTACGAGTGGGTGGATCAAACCAGCAGTCCCTACCCTTGGAGTTCCAATGGTAAAGTGATCACTTACTCGAATTCTGGCGCACATACATAGTAAACCATAGATAACCGTTTGCATTGCTCGTAAATATACCATATTATTTAAACGCATAATTACTTGCATTACTTGTAAGAGTATCATGATAAAACATAATTTAAGTACGTGTCCCTCTCCCCGAAAACAGTTTAAAAATAGTGAAAACGGTGAAAATAGGGGCTGTGAGACTCACCTGTGGTTCTTGTTAAGGGATTAATCGAGATTCAGGTTTTCTTGGTGTTGGCCTCGGAATTGAAGGTCTAGTAACAGGATCGGAAATGAAAACAACGGAGGCTTGGGAGATGATTAGTGCAAGTTTGCAGTTCTTAAGAGAGAAGTTTGAAGTGCATTTTGGGTGATAATTTAGGTTACATATTTATAGGCAAACTCAAGGGAACATAATCCCTTGCTTTAGGGGATTGTAATCTTTTCATATCTAGGTGTAATGATGATAAAGTATGGAAATTATTATTATTTGTTTAAAAGTGGAGTAGTGGATAAAAGATTTTGATTTGATTTGGACAGGACATGCAGGTCTGTGGTTGGTGGGAGTAGGGTGGCTGACAGTTGACTTTTCATGTTACAGTGTGCTTTTTCAGGTACTTTTGACAGTGTACAGTAAAAAGTGGAAAATCTCTGAAACACGCTACTGTTTCCTTTTGGGCGGGAGTAATCTCCTTACATCTTGGAGAATAGACTAAGTGTTCTGCGCGCATGACTTTGTGCGCATAGCTTTCTGCGTGAAGGACATTTCTTTGCTGCGGGTAGGTGCGTAACCTTCTCGCAGTCAGGGACATTGAGTTTCATTTGTAGATTCTCCAGGTGGTCTTGGTATTTCAACATAGTGATCAGTTATGTTGAAGTCAATTCCATCTTGGAGCTTCAGACAAACTAGCTCTCAATGTTCCCGCCATGCGGGGAGGTTAGTTCCCTTTCCGCACGCGCATAAACGATTTGGGATGCACCCGCCTTAGCATCATGCGGGACGGTCAACCCATCATAAAGTTAAGTTACATGAAAACATAAAGTCAAAACACTCGCGCATGGCGCATATAACATATGCCCACGTTGGTTCTTAACGTGGCGCGCTCGCGCAGGGCGCACATAACATGCCCGCGCTGACTAACATGGCGCGCTCGCGCACGGCGCATATAACAAGTGCCCGCGCTGATTCTAACATGGCGCGCTTAATATTTACAATCACTTAATCATTAGGTTGATTACTTAGTTTATAGGATTAGGAAATTACCGGGTGTCACATTCTCCCCCTGTTAAGAGAATTTCGTCCCGAAATTTAGGAGACGTCGCTGGCAGAAGCCATGTTCTGAAAGAGGTGTGGGTATTTCTGGCGCATTTGATCTTCTCTTTCCCAAGTAAATTCAGGCCCACGCCTTGAGTTCCATTGAACCTTTACTAATTTGATTCTGCTTCTGCGTAACTTTTGTTCTTTCCAATCGGTCACTGCTATAGGTTCTTCTACGAAGTGCAGTTGTTTGTCGATGTGAATCTCTTCCAACGGTAAAATCAACGTTTCGTCAGATAAACACTTTTTGAGGTTGGACACATGAAACGTAGCATGAACTCCACTGAGTTTGGCGGGTAAACAGAGTTTATAAGCAACCGGACCGATCCTTTCCAGGATCTCAAATGGTCCAATGTAGCGCGGATTCAACTTTCCTCGCTTGCCGAAACGGGGGACTCCTTTCCATGGAGAGACTTTCAAAAGTACTCTATCCCCTACTTGAAACTCCAACGGTTTCCTTCGCACATCTGCGTAGCTCTTCTGTCTATCGCGCGCTGTCTTAAGGCGATCCCTTATCTGAAAAATCTTGTCTGTTGTTTCTTGGATCAATTCTGGACCAGTCATTTGCTTGTCACCCACTTCAGCCCAGCACAGTGGGGATCTACACTTGCGCCCATACAAAGCTTCAAACAGCGCAGCCTGGATGCTTGTGTGATAACTGTTGTTGTAAGAAAATTCAACCAATGGGAGATGAGTATCCCAGCTACCCCCGAAATCGATTGCGCACGCGCGCAACATATCTTCCAATGTCTGGATTGTTCGCTCGCTTTGCCCATCCGTTTGGGGATGATAAGCTGTACTCATGTCCAGACGAGTACCTAAAGCCCCTTGTAACGATCTCCAAAACCTTGAGGTGAAGCGACCATCTCTATCAGAAATGATGGACACTGGGACTCCATGTTTTGAAACTACTTCTCGAATATACAATCGGGCTAACTTTTCCATCTTATCGGTTTCCTTGATCGGCAGGAAGTGCGCTGACTTAGTTAGCCGATCTACAATAACCCAGATTGTGTCGTAACCCCCAGGTGTCCTTGGCAGTTTGGTGATGAAGTCCATAGAGATTTGTTCCCACTTCCACATGGGAATTTCTGGCTGCTGAAGCAACCCCGACGGTTTCTGGTATTCAGCCTTTACCTTCGAACACGTCAGGCACTTACTGACATACGTCGCGATGGCGCCTTTAAGATTGGGCCACCAATACAGCGCTTTAACATCTTGGTACATCTTGTCTGCGCCAGGATGTACGGAATACCGCGTCTTGTGAGCCTCGTTTAATACTTGCTCGCGCAATCCTTCCTTGAGAGGGACCCATATGCGGTTAGCGAAATATAGATTGCCGTTCTCTTTAAGTTCCAAGCTCTTAATCATTCCCCCAAGGGATTCGTTTTTAACAAACTCTGGTTTCAAGGCTTCTTGTTGAGCGTCTCGGATGCGGGTAGAGAGATCTGCGCGAATGGTCAACCTTAGAGCCTTGACTCGTAGGGTTTTTATTCGCTCCTTCCTACTTAGCGCATCTGCTACCACATTCGCCTTTCCAGGGTGGTACTTTATTTCACAATCATAATCATTCAACAATTCAACCCATCTTCGTTGCCTCATGTTTAAATCCTTTTGATCAAATATATGCTGAAGGCTCTTGTGATCCGTAAAGATTATACACTTCGTACCATAGAGGTAATGGCGCCAAATCTTTAGCGCGAAGACAACCGCTCCAAGTTCCAGATCATGCGTTGTGTAGTTCTTTTCATTGGTCTTGAGTTGGCGCGAGGCATACGCTATGACTTTGTCTCGCTGCATAAGGACACATCCGAGTCCCTGATGTGAAGCGTCGCAGTAAACGACGATGTCATCCGTTCCCCTCGGGCAGAGACAAAATTGGCGCACTACATAACTTCTGTTTCAACATTTGAAATGCCGCTTCTTGATTTTCGCCCCAAACAAACTTCTTGTCTTTCTGAGTTAGCGCGGTCAGAGGTAGAGCTATCTTGGAGAAGTTCTCAATGAAGCGTCGATAGTAGCCAGCTAGTCCTAGGAATTGCCTCACCTCAGTTGGGGTTTTTGGCGCTTCCCAGTTTTTGATGGCCTTGACTTTGGAAGGATCAACGTGTATTCCTTTCTCGTTTACAACGTGACCGAGAAAGTGAACTTCTCTAAGCCAAAACTCGCACTTGGAAAACTTCGCATACAACTTTTCTTTCCTTAACAATTCCAAAATCAATCTCAGGTGTTGCTCATGCTCGGCCTTGGTCCGAGAGTAAATCAGAATATCATCTATAAATACAATCACAAACTTGTCCAAGTATGGTTTGCACACGCGGTTCATCAGATCCATGAATACAGCCGGCGCATTAGTTAGCCCGAAAGGCATCACTAAGAACTCATAATGGCCGTATCTAGTTCGGAAGGCTGTTTTCGGCACATCTTCCTCATGGACCCTAAGTTGGTGGTATCCTGACCGTAGATCTATCTTCGAATAATAACTGGATCCCTGCAACTGGTCAAATAAGTCGTCAATCCTCGGTAAGGGGTACCGATTCTTGACTGTCAGCTTATTCAGCTCCCTGTAGTCAATACACATTCTGAACGAACCATCCTTCTTTTTAACAAACAGTACTGGAGCTCCCCAAGGTGAAAAGCTTGGGCGTATGAAACCTTTATCCAATAGTTCCTGTAACTGATTGGATAGCTCTTGCATCTCGGATGGAGCTAGTCGATAAGGCGCTCGAGCTACTGGCGCAGCTCCTGGGACTAAATCAATGCGAAATTCGACTTGTCGCGGCGGCGGTAATCCGGGCAAATCTTCAGGAAAAACTTCTGGAAATTCGCGCACTACTGGTAAGTCTTCAATTCTTCGCCCATCTTTCTTCTCTACTACATGCGCCAGGAAGGCGTAACATCCTTTCCTTAGGCACTTGCGCGCCTTTAGGCACGAAATCAGTTTCGTCGCAACTCCCCTTCTTTCCCCTTGAATCACCAAGGTTTCTCCGTTCAACAGTGGGACCCGAACCTGCTTCTCATGACAAATAACTTCCGCGTGGTTCTCGACTAACCAATCCATACCTATCACAATGTCAAAACTTCCCAAGTCTATTGGCAACAAGTTAATATTGAACCCGTGACCTCCCATGACTATTACACATTGCTCAGTACTTTCATTCGCGCATAACTGCCTACCATTGGCTAGTTCTATAGTATAAGGTGTGTCTAGCCTACTGGTTACTAGGCCTAGGGAGTCTTTAAACTCAGCGGATATAAAACTTAGGTCAGCGCCAGTATCAAATAAGACAGATGCAAAATGGCCGTTAAGCAAAAACGTACCGGTTACCACATTCGGCTCTTCTTTAGCTTCGCCTGCGCCGATCACAAAAGCTCTCCCGCGAGCTTGGTTTCCCTTTTGTGGGCAATCCCGACTGAAATGCCCTGGTTTTCCGCATGCGTAGCAGTTATCACTGGCTCCAGCTTCCTTAGCACGGCAACTCACCGTCTTGTGCCCTGGCCTGTTACATTTGGCGCACATGACGCTCGCGCATTCACCCTCGTGGTGAAACTTGCATTTGTTGCACCATGGGTAAGGCCCACTGTATCCTTTCCTTGTTGGCTCCGCGGCTTGGATCGCGTAAACCCTTGCGCTTTCTTGCTTCTTGAATGGTGGCTGCTTGGAGTCGGACCCTCGGTGGTGAGAGTTCCATTTCCTCTTGAAGTCAGAGGTTCGCTGTTCGTTCCCGCGCGTAGTTAACATACCCGCACGGACCGTATCCCTTGTAAGGGTGATGGCCCGCGCTACCGCCTCATCAAAGGTTGGAGGCGCTGCGGCGTTGAGCGGAACCCTAACAACAGGAGGTAACCCAAAGATATACCTCTCGATCTTCTTTTCCTCCGTGTTTGCCATGTCTGGCACCAACTGGCAAAGCTCGTTGAACCGGTTGTTGTAGGCGTCGATATCCGTTCCTACCATGGTGTGGTTCCAGAATTCCTGTTGCAGACTCTGAATTTCTGCGCGAGAGCAGAACTTTCTTATCATCATTTCCTTCAGTTCCTCCCAGGTCTTGTGAAGAGCAACTTCTCGCCCCAAAGTCTTCACTTGAAGCTTCCACCAAGACGAAGCTGCTTCTTGGAACATGCAGGTCGCGTAAAGGACCTTCTGGTTCTCACTACATCCGCTAATGGAGAGGACTGTCTCCATTTTGTCAATCCAGTTGTAGAGCCCAATGGCCCCTTCGGTACCCTTGAATGGCCAAGGCTTACAGGCCATAAATGTCTTGTAGGAGCATCCTTTGTCCAAGGCTCCTGATTCGGGTTCTGGGGTCTCATTCTGACGACCCTGACTTGATTCGGCCTTGCTGGCCTCGTGCGTTGCGATCGCTTGCGCGATTATTTCTGCGAGTTCCTCGGGTGTCATGGTAATTCCTTTGGCTCTAATTGGAGGCATTCTCGCTTTAAAAGAGTAAAAATATATCAATCTTAGCGCATGTACTCTGAACACATAATGTTATCTTTATTTACTAGACACTGTGTGACCCGTGTTCCTAAGTGTGTATAGTTTCTTTTGAAAATATTTTCTTTGAAGAAATATTTCATGCGATTCCCCCAACGGTTATAGTCTAGGTTAAAACTTCTTTTACTAGTTCGCTATAACCAGTGCTCTGATACCAATCTGTCACACCCGGCCCTGACGGCGGAAACAGCCGGGCGCGCGCGAGTGGGGATTGATAAATAAGCACGGGCCATTGCAAACATTCAAAGTAAGATTTTCATTGCGCATGAAATGTTTAATACAAATACATTACATTGTTTAAAAATTACATAAAAACATCCAAGTATAAAAACTGTTGAAGATTTCCACGCCATATCCCCTTGCGCGGCGGGAACAACGACGCGCATCGAAGGGATAAGAACTAAAATCTCCCAAAAAGCTAGTTTTAGATGTTCAGCGTGGGGTGCTCTAAGTGTGACTCCATGCGCTACCTAGTTATCTCCTGAAAGACACGTAAAAACATTTGAATCAGTATAAACTGGGTGAGTTCACAAGTCTTAGTAACTTGATAAATCGTATCGCGTCATAGTCTTGATAAAAATCATTCTAAACATAATTATGATAGCATCATTGAAACACATGCTTAGTAAAACATAGTTCTGATAACATAATCTGATAAAATCGTTCCGCGGGCTACGCGCGAACATTTCTGGGAACTGTGCTCGTCTGTGTAAGTGGCGCTGCCACTACGAGCGAAACAAGTAATACCGTCCCGTGGGTTACGCGTGGACACATCTGAAAAGCCGTGCTCGTCTGTGTAAGTGGCGCTGCCACTACGAGCGAATAATACCGTCCCGCGGGTTACGCGCAGACGTTGTGCCGGAAAACAAGGCGCTCGTCTGCGTAAAAGGAGCGACCTCTACGAGCGGGCTCAATCCCATAGTACTGCCCCGTAACATGCTAGGCACTCGTCTGTGTAAGAGGTGCGACCCCTACGAGTGGGTGGATCAAACCAGCAGTCCCTACCCTTGGAGTTCCAATGGTAAAGTGATCACTTACTCGAATTCTGGCGCACATACATAGTAAACCATAGATAACCGTTTGCATTGCTCGTAAATATACCATATTATTTAAACGCATAATTACTTGCATTACTTGTAAGAGTATCATGATAAAACATAATTTAAGTACGTGTCCCTCGCCCCGAAAACAGTTTAAAAATAGTGAAAACGGTGAAAATAGGGGCTGTGAGACTCACCTGTGGTTCTTGTTAAGGGATTAATCGAGATTCGGGTTTTCTTGGTGTTGGCCTCGGAATTGAAGGTCTAGTAACAGGATCGGAAATGAAAACAACGGAGGCTTGGGAGATGATTAGTGCAAGTTTGCAGTTCTTAAGAGAGAAGTTTGAAGTGCATTTTGGGTGATAATTTAGGTTACATATTTATAGGCAAACTCAAGGGAACATAATCCCTTGCTTTAGGGGATTGTAATCTTTTCATATCTAGGTGTAATGATGATAAAGTATGGAAATTATTATTATTTGTTTAAAAGTGGAGTAGTGGATAAAAGATTTTGATTTGATTTGGACAGGACATGCAGGTCTGTGGTTGGTGGGAGTAGGGTGGCTGACAGTTGACTTTTCATGTTACAGTGTGCTTTTTCAGGTACTTTTGACAGTGTACAGTAAAAAGTGGAAAATCTCTGAAACACGCTACTGTTTCCTTTTGGGCGGGAGTAATCTCCTTACATCTTGGAGAATAGACTAAGTGTTCTGCGCGCATAACTTTGTGCGCATAGCTTTCTGCGTGAAGGACATTTCTTTGCTGCGGGTAGGTGCGTAACCTTCTCGCAGTCAGGGACATTGAGTTTCATTTGTAGATTCTCCAGGTGGTCTTGGTATTTCAACATAGTGATCAGTTATGTTGAAGTCAATTCCATCTTGGAGCTTCAGACAAACTAGCTCTCAATGTTCCCGCCATGCGGGGAGGTTAGTTCCCTTTCCGCACGCGCATAAACGATTTGGGATGCACCCGCCTTAGCATCATGCGGGACGGTCAACCCATCATAAAGTTAAGTTACATGAAAACATAAAGTCAAAACACTCGCGCATGGCGCATATAACATATGCCCACGTTGGTTCTTAACGTGGCGCGCTCGCGCAGGGCGCACATAACATGCCCGCGCTGACTAACATGGCGCGCTCGCGCACGGCGCATATAACAAGTGCCCGCGCTGATTCTAACATGGCGCGCTTAATATTTACAATCACTTAATCATTAGGTTGATTACTTAGTTTATAGGATTGGGAAATTACCGGGTGTCACACCTTATCACGGTCTTGGCCGGTTCATCAATTGGATGTTACGAATGCCTTTTTGCGTGGGACATTGAATGAAACTGTTTACATGTATCAAGTGATGGGGCTTCGTCACAAGGATTACCCGAATCATGTTTGTTTACTTAAAAAAAACCATCATATGGGCTAAAGCAAGCGCCGCTGGCTTCGTATCAACGCATTACTGATTACGTTCTACGGTTGGGCTTTCGACAAAGTTGCTTGATAATTCTTTATTTATTTTAAATAAGGGAAATAACTCGGCATACCTCTTACTATATGTTGACGGCATTCTACTCACATCTTCATCCAATGCTCTTGGTCAACATCTCATGTCTTACCTTGCCACCGAATTCACCAAGAAAGACTTAGGGCGTTGAGCTTATTTCTAGGTATTTCAGTACACGTACATGTGATAACATGTTTTTATCTCAGGCTACCTATGCCCGGGACATGATTAAAAGGGCCGGAATGAATTCCTGCAAACATGCGGCTACCCCGGTCGACACGAACGAGAATTAAGTGCCTCGACTGGTAAGCCGTTTCCTGACCCAACCTTATACTATAGCATGGTTGGGCTCTTCAGTATATCACCTTCACTAGACCCGGCGTTTGTTATGCGGTTCAGCATATCTTCATGCATATGCACACACCTATGACCACTCATTTGGATGAACTTAAACACATGCTTCGACATGTTGCAGTGACGATGGATCAAACGATAAATCCGTCTTTTCTAGCCTATACTGATGTTGATTTGGCGGGTTTCCCGGACACTCGTTCCACCTCTGTAGGTCCTATTGACGGATTAAACAACACAACAACTAGTCTACTTGGATCAATCTCAACACTAGCTAGCGGAAATCACTAGTGAGGAACCGAGATCTCGAATCTTGTTTGGTTTATTATTACCATGAGGGTGGAGGAGAGGGAGGAGAAGAAGAGAGAGTTTAGGATAAGGATAAGGTTATTTAGCAAAAGGTTATGTTAGCATGTCCATGCTTCACCTTAAATAGGTGAAGCAATGCCATGTTGTCTTCTATTATTAACGGCCCAATGGGCTTCACTACACATGGCCTCGGACCCAAACACACAAGGAAAGACAAACCGACTAGCTAACTTACATAATCGTTAAAGTACAAATGAATACAAAAGACTAATAACAAAATGGGCCTTACAACCTCTGATTATTGTGTTTATTATGGTAATAACTTGATCTCTTGGTCTTTGAAGCGGCAACCAACTATATCTCGCTCTAGTGCCGAAGCCGAATACCGTGGGGTTGCGAACATGGTTGCTGAAATATGTTGGCTACGCGGCCTTCTTTTGGAACTAAATCGTCCTCTTTCACAGGCTAGATTTGTTTACCGTGACAACATTAGCACCATCTACCTACGTTAGCACCATCTATTTATCCTGGAAACCCGTTCAACATCGACAAACACATTGAGCCTGATATTCACTTTGTTTGTGAACAAAGCTCAGAAGGGTTGAGTACGTATTGTCCATGTCCACACTACTTATCAGATTGTTGACATTTTCACCAAGGATTTTACACTCTTTAAAGATTTCAGTTTCAGGCTCAACATCATTATTATTATTGTATTATATTTGTCCAAAATTTTATTATAAGTATCTTTTAATATTGATATTGTAGGGGTATGGTACTAAACCCGGTTTTACGACCCTAAATTTATTATGTTTGGCTTATTTTATTATATGGGCTAATACATTTGTTTTTGGGCTGAGGGGGTTTTGTGGAGGTAACCCTAACTGGGCTAGGCCCATTAGGGTACCATGATGGTGGCCATGAGGCTCCCTATATAAGGAGGTCTCCACCTCCTTATCAAGGGTTGGCAAAATAGCTCAATAAGAGCCATCACCATATTTTTGTGTCTGTGAACAAGAGATCCTCTGGATTTCTTAGCGGTCACCTCCACACCCCCAAAAGTCACAGCAGATCACAGCAGCGGTCGGAGCAGAAGCAAGCAAGTCGTGGTTCGTTCATCTCGAAGTCCGTGGAAACATCATCATGGGTCAGGTCAGATTCATTTCACGTTTCTACAGATATCATTTAAAAGATTCCATTATAGATATTATATATTGTGTGAATAGAGGTGGGACAGAGTTATCGAGCCAATTACTCTCTTTACAATTATCATCTATCAATAACTATTGATAAATGATGAAAAATATCTGACACTATTACACAAACAGGTTTTGTCATGTAAGAAGTGGAAAACAGTCAAAAACAAAATGATAGATCTTTGAAAGTTAATATTCAAAGTATTGGTTTTCACATGCCATCAAGATTACCCGTAGGTTTGAATTAAACAATTTAAAATAATAAATATAGGTTAGTGAAGATTTAAGGTGGCTATGAATAATAAATTAAACAATTTCAAAGAACCAATCAGAAATTAAACAAAGATGAAACGAAAGTGCAAAGATGAAGAAATCAAGCACATCAAGGAATCGATGTATGACCAGACTAAAAAAAGATGAAGAAAGCCAAACCAAAAATCGATTCTTGAAGGACCAATTGAGTATTCTAGCACACTCCGATAGTTTACTCCAACACAATTAATTTTTTTTATTACTATAAACTATTTAGGTGCTGTTTGTTTTTGAATAAAAAATTGTCTCCAATATGATTTATCTGATTTCATGTCTGCAATTGAAGATGTGGTCTGAAGGTCTGCAATCTGAAAATATAATTATGTTTGTTTCATAAACTAGATATCGTCTATATAAGTTGAAAATTAGTTACCTATCATCATATATATCACAGTAGATAGAAGTCATTTAACGTCTGTAAACTGCTAAAATAATTTGTGGTAGTGTACGAACTATGGAAGTGGGTGGTGGTAGGCGGTGAACGGTGGTGGTGGACAGTGGGTGGTGGTGATGGACGGTTTTGGTGGGTGGAGGACGGTGATGGTGGCCGACAGTGTGTGGTGGTGGTGATGAACGGTTGTGGTGGGTAATGGAAGGTGGTGGTGGCGGTGGTGGACGGTGGTAGTGATGGGTGATGGTGGTGGTGATGGACGGTGGTGGTGATGGGTTGTGGTGGCGGTGATGGATGGTGGTGGTGATGGGTGGTGGTGGCGGGGGTGGTGACGGCAGATAGTGGGTGGTGGTGGCGGCGGACAGTGGGTGGTGGTGGCAGACGGTGGTTATGGTTGATGGGGGTGGTGGCGGCGACGGACAGTGGGTTGTTGTGGGTGGTGTGGTGGAAGTGGACGGTGGTTGTGGCCG
This sequence comes from Bidens hawaiensis, assembly GCF_021521415.1. NCBI lineage: Eukaryota > Viridiplantae > Streptophyta > Magnoliopsida > Asterales > Asteraceae > Bidens > Bidens hawaiensis. Next base: position 133,322 of record NW_027506083.1, read on the forward strand.
ACGGGGGTGGTGGTGGTGATGGACGGTGGTGATGGTAGACGGTGGATGGTGGGTGGTGGTAGTGGTGGACGGTGGGTGGTGGTGGTGGCGACGGACGGTGGGTGGTGGTGGTGTTAGACATTGGGTGTTGGTAGGATGCTAAATTTTTTGAAGACATTGGATGAAGATGGTGAATATTAGCTTATTTTTTAAGACCATATAAACAGTTTTCCGATCTTTTTATTTTTTTTAAAACAAACTGTCTTCAATGTCTGCGCGCCCGCAGACATAAGCCTATTGCAGAAGTTTGAAGCAAAAAAAAAAACACAACCTTAGGTGTTGTTTGTTTTTTAAGACAAAATATGTCTGCAATCTGATTTCATCAGATTTAATGTCTGCAACTGAAGATGTGGTCTAAAGATCTGCAATTTGAAAATATAATACTGTTTGTTTTATAAACTAGAAATCGTCTGCATAAGCTGAAAATTAGTTACCTATCATATATATTACAGTAGATAAAGTCATTTAACGTTTGTAGACTGCTAAAATAATTGGTAGTGGTGTACGAACTATGGAAGTGAGTGGTGGTAGACGATTGTGGTAGGCAGTGAACGGTGGGTGGTGGTGATGGACGGTTGTGGTGGTGGACGGTAATGTTGGCCGACAATGGGTGGTGGTGTGATGAATGGTGGTGGTAGGTGGTAGACTATGGTGGTGGTGGATGGTTGTGGCGGGTGGTGGTGGCGGCGGGGTGGTGGTGATGGATGGTGGTGGCGGCGGACGGTGGGTGGTGGCGGTGGCGGTGGTGGCGGCGACGAAAGATGGGTGGTGGCGGCAGACGGTGGGTGGTAGTGGTGGTGGTGGCGGCGGAAGGTGGTGGTGGGTGGTGGTGGTGGCGGACGGTGGATGGTGGTGGTGTTGGTGTTGGACATTGGGTGTTCATACTTAGTATGATGTTAAGAAGTGTGAAGATGTGTGAAGATGGTGAAAAAAGCTTATTTTTTAAGACAATAAAAGCAGTTTTCAGGTCTTTTTTATTTTTAAAAACAAACAGTCTTCAAGAGCTTATGTCTGTGCGCCCGCAGACATAGGCTCCTTGCAGACCTTATAAGCAAAAACAAACACAACCTTAGTCTCCACAACATATAAAACACTACGTGAAAATTGACCTTTGGTCACACAAAAAAAGTGTGGTCGTAGGCCTTTAACCACACACGTCTGGTTCAGGTCATGTATGACCAAAGGTTTTGACATCGTTGGTATGATATGGCCACGCACAGTTTTTAGTGGCCTTATGTGGTTATAAGTGTGGCTAAAGGGTACCGGCATTAGTTGTTGGCCATCAAGAAGCATCTCCAATAAGTGTAGCTAAACGATAGAAAATGGTCACATGACTATTTACTAGGTGTGAACATTGCACATATAGACCCACATGAATTCATGTTTCAGCCACATGAATTTTATAATAATGTGGCCAATAGAGTTGTAGTAAGCGAGCATTGTGACCTATACCGTGTGGTTATAGCAAAGCAATGGTCACTTGAATTTAATAATAGTGTGGCTAATTATATAAATAGACACTGGATGTTACATTAAATGTGGCTAAACAATGTTTACTTGCCACTCAAACACTCCTTTGTAGATTATAGTGTGGTTATTGTCTTACCGTTTGTCACACATAATGCTTTTCGTAATTTAAAGTGTGGCTACTGTTAAACTTTTCGTCACACATAGTGATGTATTGTGTGGCTAATCATATCATATAGACACTAGAGGTTATTGTCAATGTGGCTAAAAATGTGAACTTGCCACTCAAACACTCTTTTGTAGTTTGTAGTGTGGCCATTGTCTTACCATTTGTCACACATAATGCTTTTGTAATATAAAGTGTGGCTATTATCATACTTTTGGTCACACATAGTGATTTTTCCCACACAAACAAAAACCAAGTAATGAAAGTGGGGCCAATGGCTAGTGATGGACACACGAAAATATGTAGAGTGTGGTTATTTTATGCCATTTGGTCACACTTAGTGATTTTTGTATATGACGTTTATATGATTCCATCACACACACAAAAAACGAAGCAAGCATGGTGTGGGTAATGGTTATTTATAGCCACACGAATTTTTGTATTTTCGGTGTGGCTATGTCACACTTTTAACCACACATAATTTGTTATCTCTATCAACTTTGCTATCATTCCGTCACGCAACAATGTTTATGTTGTGGCTAATGGTCATTTATAGACTCGAATTTTTTTAATTTGAACTGTGGCTATTGTATTACTTTTTGCCACACCTATTTAATGTGTTTCTATGTGGCCAATAGTGTGTAATTAGGCAATATATAATTATTTTTATTTTTTGTGCAGTTATATAAAACAACTATAACAAGAATGACAAAACAAAATTAGAAACAAACTATATTAACAATAATATCCACTTAAGCAAATCTATACATCTTTTTTGTAAGATATATGCAAAAAATGCTACACAATATACAAAATAACGACTGCCTATATACTAGCTAAGGCGTCGATTTTCTTGGCACTACTCCTTGTCTTCTGTTTGGTCACCCTGTCTATCATTATGTACTTTGCCTTTGGCTTCTTGCCAGCTCTGTCTGGTTTTTTTGAGGATGTGAGTGGTGGTAGCTGGAACAACAGAATATGAAAAACAAATATGTATAATTAATGTCATATTTTGTAATTGAATATAACAAAATAGGAACAAACCTCCTTGTCACAAAAGATATGATCTCTTGTGATATTTTGTAATTGAATAGAACAAAATAATATGCCTGCAAACGAACCGAACGTTCTATGAACTGTTCATGAACCATTTGGCGAGAAGTTCGTTTATGAAACACGAACACAAAATTTGTGTTCGTTTAATTAAACGAACGAACATGAACATATGTTTCGTTCGTTCATTTATGTTCATGAACGTACGTTCGTTTATTTATCTTTGTTTATGTATGTTTATTTATGCTTGTTTATGTATTAATAGATAATAATTAATTACTATCTAGATGAGTCATTTAATTAAATTTTTTATTTTTTGTTCATTTAAGTGTTATCATTTATGTTCGTTTATGTTTGCTTGTGTTCATTTACATATGTTCATCTATATTCATTTATGTTCATTTATCTTTGTTCAATTATGTTAGTTTAGATTATAAACAAACGAAAATAAATGAACACAAGTGTTCATTTTTTAAAATAAATGAAAATGAACATAGATATTTGTTCGGTTAAGTTTTCGTATAGGTTTAATGTTAAATAAGTGAACACAAACATGGCCTTATTTGACTTGAATAGAAATAAAAGGGAACAAACCTCCTGGTCACATGAGATTAGGTGTTCTGGCCAAGCAATAAAAGTACCAGTTGTGTCCCCAACAGTCATAATTTCACCTGCCTCACACGGAATAATTGCTTGTTCATTTATGGCATCATCAATACTAACTTTATAGCAACCCTTAGGGATTTCTTTTCCATGCAACTGTTGTGGAACCGGTGACCAATGAATTCTACCATGTGCCACCTTGTTACGCTTGTCATTGTGACAATCGTCAATTTCAGGTTAACTCCGTTAACTCAACTCCGTCAATTCAAACTTAAGATCATTGAATCTCTAACGCACACCTCATTACATTTAAACTAGTGTTTAAATGACGCTTAACACTTACTGCATGTGTAGTCTTTCGGGATTTGCACCGAAACGCAAACGAGTTGACGCAAACGATTGATGAATAAACGAAAAACGTCAAAACAGTAATTATGTGATAATTATGTGTTAGACTTATGTGTTACGTGATAACATGGTTATAAACATTAACTCAAGATGTAAACTAGTTAGTTAAGTTAGAAAAACAACAATTGAAAGTAGAGGGACTTGAGTGTAACTTGTATGTTTATAAATATATCCTTAACAATCAACCCTAACTCATTATTATTAACCCCACAAGTCCGATCGGCCCCTCCCTCCCTTGCTCCCTTGGCTGCCGTCCACTATACACACACATACAAGCAAGAAATCAAGTGTTTGATTGAAGAACTAGGTGCTAGGAAGGTATAATTGATCATCCTTTACATCCTTGTTACTTGATTTTGATGTTTGTTGGGTTAATTGTAAACCCTAAGCTGCCGATTTCATGAATACATGTAATCAATATGATTGTTGTTGATTGAGTAATGATTTGATAAGTAGAATTGATCTTGTAACATGTTGATTGTTGTGTCTTTTATTTGAGTTCAAACAAAAACCCTAATCTTGTATGTAATGTGTAATTGATGTGCATGGATGGTGTTTATGGAGTCTAGAGGGTTATATGAATGCATGATAGTTCATAGATTGTTATTATGTTGAGTTTGGATGCAAACAGTTTCTGGACAGAATGTGTATATGATGTTTAAGTGTCTGTAACGAAGTTTAAACGTGAAAATTGGTTGAGATTATTGGTACTACAGTAAACTAGGTTGAGTCTAGTTTCTATAAAGTATAAATTTGTAATTTTTGGACAAGTAGAAGTTAACTTTTATGATTTTACAAAAACGTTGTGCAAAGCTGAGCTGTTAGACCTGCTGTTAGGTTGTTTTGTAAATGTTATATCTCATGAACTACGAGACCAATTGGGTTGGTTCCACTTCTGGAAGTTGACTTATTGAGTTAGGAACCTAACCCAAGTGGTCTTGCATTTATTGGATTTTTCGTTTAACGGGAATTGCAAATAACATTCTGTTGCGCATGAATTTGACTGTTATGAGTTTGCTGTAATGATTTGATGATTGTGAGAAAACTATGTGGAATAAAAATATAATAAAATATGTTCTGGAAACCTAAGACATATATGCTTCTGTGATGATTTTTGGTAAATTAATTGAGATGCTATGATTGGTGGAATAGTACAATCTTTTAAGTAGAATTTCTGTCTCGGTGAAACTAGTTGCTGAGTTTTGTGAAAATGCATGAAATATGATACTTGCTAATTTATTATCGTGTTTTGACCAAATTGCCCTTGAGGGGAATGATTGTAAGATAATTGTCGTGTTTTGACTAAAATACCCTTGCGGGGAATAACTGCTAATTGATTGTACTTTATGAATACATGACACGTATATGATTGCTTACACATGTAATGTGTCACAAATACACTTGTTAAAGTCACACACGATTCACAAACGAAACACGAAACATGTTATGTGCATAGGTATTATGTGCCGGGTCTAGAGACTCGATAATATTCCGACACTTAGAAAAATCTCTTTATTGTTTTAGAACGCTAGAGAGAGTTTTTCGGTGACGTGCATCTTGGTGATTTAATTTGGGAAATTCTTCGCAAACAGTGAGTTTCACTTTCCCCTCTTTAAACTGTTTTCAAACGCTTTTCACTTGGGGGAGATAACATACTCCACAACGCATTTAAGTTTTTGTTATAAATTATATATCACTTGTAAAGGCTAAGTGGCAAACGAAACATTTGAAGTCCTACACATCGAACCGGTTAATATTTTGAATAGCGAGTCACTGTTGAGTAGTACTACTGGGTTTGACAAACCCCACCCAACGCTAAACTCGACTGGAGGTCGAGCGGGTGTAATTTTGGCTAACACGTACCATGGTCTGGAGGACCTGGTGACAAGGCACTTAATAAACGAGTCAGCTTCGGTGTCGAACACTTAGTAATACTTGTTGTATAGACTAGCTACCTATCGATATATAATTGACATAACACTATCTGTAACGCAAAACGCTGTGACGCTGTAACGCTGTAACGCAAAACGCTGTGACGCTGTAACGCTGTAACGCTGTAACGCAAAACGCTGAACGCAAACGCTAAACGATTTATTTTTATATAACTTGTGAACTCACCAACCTTGTGTTGACACTTTTAGTATGTTATTCTCAGGTAGCCGAGGCGGGCGCGCGGTTTAGGAACATGCATTGCTTGATAAACTTTTAACTATGCAAACTTACTTTTAACTGTTATCATTGGTTTTAAATCGTCCTGCGTGACGTCACATTGTTCTCTATGGTTTTACGCTTCCGCACTTATTTTCATTTAAACGTTTTTATGGTTTGATTATAACTGATGATTCCGATCCTGTTAGTTCACACCCTCTGACGGTAAAACTCCGTTAGTGGATTTTGAGGGTGTGACAGTCATTCAGAAACAAACGACACTCATACACCTATAAACAAGCATAGGAAATTAAGATGGCTTAGTCGAAGTCAATATATAAGTACATACCCATGGATATGCCATGTTGGTGGGAAATTAACAATGTTTCGCGCAATACATACTTTTATTTCAGGAGGTGGGGAAGCTTCATCCGTAGATACATCAACTTTTCTTTTATGACTTCTCCGTTTTACCTAAAAACCATTCAATAAATCAGCTTACGGATGAAAATCAATCAACAATTAAAGGGAAAACTCGGAACAAAATATATGAAACGGTCTAGTACTGTTGGTTTTTTCGAGCCGTTACTATCCGGAGTGTGGTGTAGTTGTGATGATGTTTGGTCAACATTGTTCTTTACAAGCTTCATTGGTAATATAAAAGAAATTGAAATTGTTAGACTTATTAGGTTATAAAATATAAAAACTGAAATTTCCAAATACTTACTGATGTCGCGCTCTGGGGATCGACTACCGTTTGGTCAACATTAAATGAAAATTTTAAAAACGTTTAAAAATGATGGGAGGAATTAACATTTGACTTGCATGTGGAGAGAGAAAATGTGTATTATTATTTTTATACCATTTTACCTTTGGTCCATACTTGACACATGTTAATTAATTATGGTTTCTCACACTCCTCAATTTTATTGGCCTTTGTAGAATAACTCAACCATATATATATATATATATATATATATATATATATATATATATATATATATATATATATATACTAGACGGGTTCCCGCGCGATACAGCGGGAACACATACCGTTGATAATGGTTTAGTTTCAATTTTTAACGGTATCGGTTTACGATGATAAAAAACCGCTACTAATTGTTTATATAAAAACTATCAAAACTGGATCGCAAACACCACTATGTTAATGTTAACTTTTTAACTAAAAAAAACTTAAGGCGATATTATACTCAATTTAAAGAAAATAAAATTCTCTTTATTATGGTGCCGGTTATTTAAAAAAATATTAGCATAAGAATTTTTTTTGGGAGGGTTAGTTTTATAATTTCATAGTTGATAATGTAAAATAGAACGAGGGGTGTTTATAAACATTTTATAGATTTTTAGTTGCATATCTAAGTTGTACTTTAATGCTCCTTGTACATTATAATCTACAAATCGGTTTTTAAATTTTTTTATATAGAAACATCGACAAAAATAAGCATGTTGTAATGGTTGGTTCGGTTTTTTTAAGAACATTATATATTTAAATATATAGAAGAAAGCAAAAAATAATGTGAGTTTGTCAATTTTTTTTGATAAAGATGAGGGGTAAAATGTGTAAACATTTCTAAATATTACAAAATTTAACTAAAGTTTAAGGGTATATATTGTAAGTTTTAAGGGGTATATATTGTAAATATAAAATAACAATTAGAAGTTACGTTAGTGGTGGTTTGTGTAAAGTCAAAAATACCCCTAATTTATTTAAATTTTATGAATTGAAACTTGTACATGTTGCATTATAGATTGGACCTCTTAAAAATTAAGAGGTCCTTGCCATTATTTTATACACACACACACACACACACACACACACACTAGTTTTTATCCACCGTTACGGGGGTTGTTTAATTATATTATTTGTTTTAATATTTATTTACTTTTTGAATTTTTATTTTTTTATTGTATGAAAGTTAATAATATAATTATGGTTTGATGATAAATTGTTTCACAAATAAATGATATATTATAACCCGTTTTAAAAGATATATATGTTTGATAAGATCCAAGTCCCGTTTATTTTTTTTTACTATAAAATTAGTTTTTAATTATAAATAATATATATATTTTTTTAAACAAATCATATATTTATTTCTCGTATATCCCTACTTTATTAGATTTTTATATCAAATATTTGGTGAGAAAGATTTTAATTTAATGAGATGTTATAACCCGTTTAAGAAATATCTGGGTTTGATAAGACCTATACCCGTGAATTCGGGGCAAATGCATGAAAAGCCTCCATTTGAAAACTAAGCAAATCTGGTGACTCCAAAAAAGGGGGAGCGACCACATCACGATACGTAAGATTTTTGTGGTTTTGTTTATATATATATATATATATATATATATATATATATATATATATATATATATATATATAGGAAGGTTAACGTACAAATGAAATTAACGTGTTAAACGTGAGAATCAAGTAGAGTAATTATGTAATTACATCATAGAGTAACTATGTAATTACTATACGATGTAATTACATAATTATTCTACTTTTATATAATTACTCTACTTGATTCTCATATTTGACACGCTAACTTTATTTGTAATTGATCCAAACTCTCTCTCTCTCTCTCTATATATATATATTTTTTGTTTTCGAGTTTAGTGTCTTTTTGGAAACAAGCTCACTGTTTTTTTGGATTTTTGAATGGAGATACGGTTCGCTTAAACTCAACTCTCCTTAATTATACCCTGATAATATTTTTGCTGTTAGTGAAACTTTTACCTTGTGTGATTGATGAATGTGTGGATGATATTGCCTTTCAAAAATAACGTACGTGGATGATATGAAACGGTGATATAAGTTATCTAAGAATTATAAAACTTGTTACATATGTGGATGATATCAAACACTAATGAAAGTTTGCCAAGAATATTAAACGACGTATATATATGATATACGTACGTGTCGATATCAAACAGGAATAGAAAATAGGTCAAACAAATCGTGGCTATATCAAACAAGAATATTAAGCGGCGATATCAAATAAGAATACTAAATAGCGATATATTTTCATTCTTCTTGATTTTTTATTACAAATTCACGATATCAAACAAGTTTATTTACTAATTTGATTTCCGATTAATACCTCAAACTGATTTCGTTTTCTAGTGTGGACTGTCCGTCAATCGTTGAGTATCCTTGTGTGTCCGTTTAGTTCACAAGCAAATAAGAAAGCTATGCAAGTAAAATCATCGGTGCAACTGATTAGAGGTCTTTAAAAAATACATTTATGTTCAAATTCAACAGGTGAAGGGACCTTTATGTGTAAAAGTTTGGGTTGGAGAACTTTTGTAAGCGAAAAAAAAAGAAAATATATTAGTTTTTTTTTATGATATTTGTCCATATAATAAAAGTAATGATTATAATAAACGGTGTATGTAAATGGTACATATAAAATGTCATTTTATCAGGTTCGATTGAAGCTTGGCTCTTTCATCCAACATTGATGCTAAGAATAACTATTTTAATATAAGCAACTAAGCATCCGCAAGTGTAATGTGTGGGTGAGTAAATAAGCGAATTAATCGAAAGTTATGTTTCGGTTTCTATTATGGTGGTGACATAATCAATCAATCATTGAACCGATGATCTTGCATCGCACCCATACTTCTTTTACTAAACTACTAAATTGGGTTAGTCTTGGTTGGGTTAGCTGTTACACATGTTATCCAAGTCTTTGTTGTTGTTGTTATTATAAAAGTAACACATCTGTATGCATATGGGTCAAAATCAACCAATTCAACCATAAAATACTTACTCTACACTTGAATCAAAATCAAGCAAAGGCAACCATATAAAACTTAATTAGATAAAAAAACTCGAAGGTAGAATGCATACACATATTAAACCTCCAATTACCAAATCCTTTTATTTGTTATTTTTACACATTCAAACATAACAAAAGAAACCAACAAACATGAAAGGTTGAAGAAATTAAGGAACAATCTTGTAACCTTTCATCTTATCAATCCAAGAAACCAATGCAGATTTGGTATTCCTGAACCCAAAAAACCCATGTTCTTTGCTCTTGTTCATAGTATCCAACACACCCTCAATTCCAAGCATCCCATCCGCAAACCACCATGCCGCAACCTCCTCCAATTTAGTAACCACCAGCCCCTTCTCCCTCACTATTTCATCCCAAACACCCCCTTTATCCTTCATCATCTCCGCCAAACTCGTCCTCTCGACGCCTTCATCAAACCCTCCATTCTCAACCTCAAACTGCTCAGCCAACACCTTCCATAAATGCTTCCATTTAAACACATCTCCGTTACTAATATTAAAAGCTTCATTCTTCGCATTCGGATCAACCGCCGCCCATATATGTTGCTCAGCTATTAAATCAGCATCAGAACAATCCGAATAACCATTCCAAGCCTCTTTACTCCCTGGAAACTTAAACGCAACCCCTTCGTGTTTGCATATTGCGGCATAAACGCATAACGTACCAATCAAATTCATCAAACTATAAGTTGAAAACCCGAAGATTACTCCAGGTCGGTGAACCGACCATGTTAATCCTTCCTTTTGTTCAACCGATTTGAACAATATGTCCTCTTGAGTATAATAAAAATTCGGGTAATCAAGTCGAGGTAGATCTTCGTGATAAGGAGTATCATGAGATAACTTCCCTAGTAATTCAAACGGCCCCCAGTAATGTTTCCTCCCAGTTTGCAAACAAACGTGTTGCAAACTAGGGGAACTGGGGATCACTGCATCCAGAACATTTTTTAACATTTGGCCGTTGACTTCACAGTTCTCGGATTCGGTGGCTCGACTAGCCCACGTTACATAGAAGATATGTGTAACGTCGTTGAGACCCCCAAGTTTAGTTAGTGTTTGGTCTCGATCCGAGATGTCACACTGGATGTATTCGATCGGGTGATCAGCGTGCCATTGAGGACGAGGACGTCTAGCGATTCCATAGACTTTCCATGGACCGCCAGGTGTGTCGGACAGTGGGAGGATTTCTGCGAGGCTGTTGCCAACGATTCCAGTGACTCCGACGACTAGAGCAACGCTCTGGTAATTGGATGGCGCGTCGTCTACATCGAGCTTTTTCTATAGAGTTGTAATGTAATTTTTTATCAGTATTGTTTACATCGAAACAGAAGATAAAAGTAAAGTGCATGAACATGAGTGAGATAGATACTGTACCTTTGCAGCTCCGATAGCTCCGGCCCACCACCAGCTCATCCTGTTTAATACAGAGAAATATATGATGATTCGACGGATCTTGATGAAATTATATCTAAGACTATCTTGGACTTATAAGAACGTGTCTAGATGCACATTTTCTTTTTTTATTTCATTTTATATCATTATAATTATCCTTATAGTTGGGCATTTTGTCATTTAGTCCCTATGTTTAATATTTTGCAACATTATTATACCAATAGTTTTGTTCACACTTAACATTAATGATCATCGGAGTGAATTAGCATTAAGCTTTCATGCTAAGTGCGTGTGAGGTCTCCAAAGTATCCTGCATAATTAGTGCTAACATATCGTGCCCGATAAGACATAAACAAAATAAGACATGAACACGAAACATGTATACACTATATCCCAAACCCGAACTTGTTAATATTAGGTATACACTATAAGATACGATAAGAGCTATTTAGAAACACATATTTAACAATCTGTTTAGAAGGGTTCGACCATTCGGTGGCACGTGGCGCCCATGCAATTGCCAGGAGGTCAGACTGTCGGAAAATCGGAGATGTGGAGAGGTAGACCGGAGAATTGAAGAGTTGTGACCACCAGGGATGTGGAGGGAAACCACCTAACTACCGGAGATCGGGAGATGGAGAATCAAAGAAGAGTTTGTACGACGTATGCTTGATATTTTATTGGAATGATGTGCGCCATGTTCAATTTCTTGGTATAAAATGTAGCGTTAACTATATAGGGTATGTAACATATTAAATAAAGGTGGATTATCATATATCTCCCTAAAAACTTAATTAATATATCATATATACCCTTCCTAAAAAATATTTATTTAATTGACATATATACCCTTCGAAAACACAACTGTCAGATCAGAAGTAATCTTGTCTATTAATTTTAGATTTAAATGGTTAAAATTAGTATGGGGATTTTAAAACGTAAATAACTTTTTTCTATTTACAAAAATATATTTACTTAAATAACGAGCGCCTTTTTATCATTAAGATGAGTACCATATTGATATATATATATATATATATAGGGGATGGATCTTGCGAGAAGTGATATTACAGCGGCAAGTCACATGTTAATTTCATCATCATTTTAAAACGTAAATAACTTTTTTCTATTTACAAAAATATATTTACTTAAATAACGAGCGCCTTTTTATCATTAAGATGAGTACCATATTGACATATATATAGGGGATGGATCTTGCGAGAAGTGATATTACAGCGAGAAATGCGAGAAGTGAATGTATAATTCCATTAATCCTTAATTTCACTCCATTTCATATGATAGTTACACATTCAAACCTACCTATAAACATATAAATGTACCAAGACACATTCAATCCTATGTACTTACACACATACAAACATACATACACATATACAAACATACGTACCTACACACATACATATGCACCTACACAACACACCTACACATAAGAAAGGAAGTGAAATTAGGGATTAATGGAGTTACACATTCACTTATCGCATTTCTCGCTGTAAAAAAACTTCTGAAATGATCCAATACCTATATATATATATATATATATATATATAGTTAGGTTATCGTATAATAAGCCTTAACGTACAAAAACGTACCTGAATTACGCTCAAAGGCAAAAACAAAACACTCAAGGCCAAAAAAACAAAAACTCTCAAAAGCCAAAATACAAAATTGATGTGATGATTCTCTATTTATTTTAAATAAGGGCAGTGACTTTGCATACCTCTTGTTATATGTTAATTAATGTCGAATCAGTTACGTTAATAACTTGTATGATTTAATTGTTGTATGATAAGTGATTATGTGTCACATGTCTTTCCATATTATTGTTAGTTATTATAATTCTAGTGAAAAAAATGTTTTAAGCACATCGCGCGGCTCGTAGCTCGAAGCCACTGCCGCCGCGCGTCCCGGGGGACTGCTGATCGGGAAATGTTTTACTAAGATCGATTTTTTAAACCCTAGAACCCCATAACTTGTTTCAGCCGTCACTAGACAAAAACACACACACCATGGGGTGATTTTGGGTGTAGGTTTGCAATCATAACTAACATCTATTAATCGAAACATGTAAGTAATTAATGTTCAATCCTTGTTCTTGCTTATCTTTCGTTCTTACTTGATTGGATAACCCTAGATTTCAAATATATGTATAATCTAGATGTTCATTCATATCTATTAGGGGGTGGGGGTGGTTAAATTTTCATCACTCACCACATGCAATGGTGGCGTGTCACCTCACCCCACCACTTTCCATCACTAGTGATGGAATTTAGTGGGGGGTGGTGGTGTGATGGTGTGATAAGTTTTTTTTTAACTTTATAAAACTAAAACAAGGTTAAATAAATACTAAAACAAGGTTAAATTAAATAAAAAATAAAACAAGATTAAATAAATGTTACAAAGATAAATAAATTAAAAAATCCGAAAAAAAAACCTTTGACCGTTTGCAAACAAACGAATCCAAGTAGTGTTTAGTGCCAGTTTGCAAACAAACATGTTGCAAACCGGGGGAACTAGAGATCACTGCATCGAGAACGTTTTTTTTAACATCTGACTGTTGGTTTCACAGTTTTCATATTCGGCTGGCCCACGTGACGTAGAAGATATGTGTAACGTCGTTGTGACCGCCAAGTTTAGTTAGTGTTTGGTCACGATCTGAGATGTCGCACTGAATGTATTCGATTGGGTGATCGGCGTGCCATTGATGGCGAGGGCGGCGGGCCACTCCATAGACCGCCAGGTGTGTCGGATAGTGGGAGGATTTCTACGAGGCTTTTGCCAACAATTCCAGTGACTCCAACAGTCCAACGACTAGAGCGACGCTCTGGTATTTGGGTGGCTCGTCGTTTTCATGGAGCTTTTTCTGTGTAATTAATTAATTAACCGCGCGATAAAAACGTGACCAGCTGATGTAATTTTTTTTTATTTTTTTTATATAGATTAATTGCATGGTTGATTCCTGTAACTAGACAAAGGCATCTTGTATAATTTAGTCCCTCAGTTGGTCTTTAAATTTTATTACATTATTAAATATTTTGGACTTATAAGAACGTGACCAGATGTACATTTAATTTTTTTATTATATATCTCTAATTTTTATATACCAATACCCACATCACTTAAGGAAGGATTGCCGGGATTAATATAATGTTGCCTATGAACTGGATAAATATTGAGATTCTGAATTAAGATCTGAACAAACTACCGGAATTTCACTTCCGACGTTGTACATGTTATCATAACCGTTTTTTCTTTCTTTTAACAGCCTGTGTAACTACCCTAATAATTGGATGAGTTTCCCTAAGACGAAACGGGATGTCAACCGTTTATACCGACTTTGATGCTCCATGTCTGACTCACCTAGGAACACCTTCAAGGAGGAAACTTGTCGCCGTGTGAAAACCCCCACCAATTGAGTCAAGTTTGAACCTAAGACCTTAAAAATCTCAAGCTTTAAATCATCAACTCTTGTCATGCCTTTAATATTCAGTTTATTTGTTTTCTTAAAATGAAGGTATTTTCGTCATCTGGTTTTAACTCACCCACTACGGGGCCATTTGTGTTACTTTAACCCGTTACCAAACATTAAGGACTATACCCCAATCGGGGAGGTGGTGGTGAGGGAGTTTTTTAGGTTTCAAACTAAAAAATTACTATGCCTTAATAATACATTATACACCTCACTTTTATTTTTCACACTTGTACACTCCACACAACCATTTCCTTTACTCATATATTTCATTGCAATTTGTATCTTTTATAAGATGAATCTCTCAAACGATGAGCTAAGGTTGTTCATGTCTTATTTAATTAAACTCTTTCAAATCCCCTCTTCAACTTTCATTTTCTTACAAAACCAAGTTATTAATTAACCTTCATATGATACGTTTTAGGATTATTAACTTCTAATATATAAACCTTATTTACTAGCTTATTTTTCTTCTTTCATCTTTACTGTATTTCTTCTTTCATCTAGGATTATAAGCTAATCGTTAGCTTAGAATAAAAAACGAAAATATTTGACTCCATGTAAGTTGTAACCCCAGCCTAGGTTTGACTTAACGAGATATTGGTACTTCTTGTGACTATGAGATCATTTAGTTATTTTTTACAACCTCTTGTACCTACACATATATAACATAACATTCTGATACGTATGGTCTCATGGACAACTTGAATTATTATTATATCACATATTCCTTCTTAATTTGACTTAATGACAACAAATAATAAATAAATCCTTCAAAATGAATTATTAACAAATAAAGAGGGAAAAAAAACCAGCCTTCGAACGGGTAAGGGGTCCAACATCGAAATTAAGGCCAAATATAGAGCGAAGACGAGTATAAATGTAGGTCTTAAATACAATATAGATTCAATAATTTATATATGTAAAAAAGTAAATAATACACAGTTTAAAAATGAGTTGGTGTTGCTTCTTTTATTAGAAATACCGTCTTTTAAATATTTATGTATATATAAAATATATAAAATTTGTTTCTACAATTTTAGGCCTATCTAGTGATCGAGCCTGGGACCCGGCAACCCCCCCCCCCCCCTCCCTATCAAAGATGCTTTGATTGAACTCAGGCCTACTTGACAATGGGCGCAAGCCTTAGCCACAAAGGCGGGCGGCCAATTATTACATATAACTGACCAGTATAGTTCATATCGACTACCGGTTTTATTATGGTAAATGCGAGTTTTTATAATGAGGTTGTTAATTCCTTGTGGTCCTTTTAATTGTTATTGATCTTAAAACTGTTTATAGTTTATTTTTTTAGATTTATTAGACTAGGGGTAACGGGGCGCGGTGGGTGGGGTGGTCCAGGTGGCTGCAAACGTGGCTCGCGAACACCACTGCACCCTTCATGTGATCAGGGGCGCGGACGAGGAGGGTGGCCGGGACCGCGGGGCGGAAAACTAGCCGTTGGCTAGTTATATTTAAAAAATAGCCGTTGGGCTATTATTAAATGTAAAAAAAAACTTTATTTTTACAAACCCCACTATAAATAAACTATCCCATTTTATAACAATACCACATCATTCTCACTACATTTCTCTCTAATAATTTAAAAATCTTTCAAGTAGCTCAAATTAAAAACCATGTCGGGCTCGGGTTACGGTAATATCAACATCAACGGCTCTCAATTTCCCAAGGGATTGAACTACATGGACAACGAATCGTTTCAAAAGTTCATGGATATGTCACAATCCGATTATTCGGTCCCGGAAACACAACCGGAGCCGGCACCAGAAAAGCCGGCAAAACGATCCCACAAAAAGGGGAAAAACCGTAGATGCGGATGGTCCTTCGGCACCGGCTAAGCGGAAGACTACTCTGTGGTCTAAAGAAGAGAAACTTGTGTTGGCAAAAGCTTGGATTGAAATATCCCAAGATCGGAACGCGGGTAAACTATTTCCCGAATTTTTTTGTTTAATATATCTTTTAAGGTTTGCGTGTACTTGTTACATTTTTTGTTATTTATTTTGTAGCCGACTTTCAAAGAGCTCGAGTTTTTTTGGCCAAGGTTCGGGAATGTTTTTATGATCAAGTGGGGAGTAGGGCTCGTACAAACAATATGATATCGGGTCGGTGGACCGATACTCGTAAATATGTAGGATTGTTTACCAACATACATAACCACAATGCTAACCGAATGCGGCCGAGTGGGTCCGATGATCTCGCGGTTTACCAGTTCACTTGTAATGAATGGAAACAAGAGGTGTTGAGAAGGTACGGGATGGTGAAGATGTTTGACGAGGGCTACTTGTGGAGGTGTTAAGAAAGTGCTCGAAATGGATTGAACTATATGTGGAGGACGTGGCCGAGGGGGCAAAACTTACAAAAACTAGTGTGTCCGGCACATACGTCTCTTCGAGCGGGTCGGAGAATCAAATAGACTTCGACCTAAACTTGTCCGAAGATCATTTGAAAGATCAAGGTTATAGCTGCCCTTCGGGTAGGGATCGTGGGAAAAAAACGGTTGTCGATGACGACTATAAAAAAGAAATTAAGGAATTGTTAAGTGGCCTCTTCTCAATTGGTGAAGCTCGACATAAAAGAAACCATCTCAAGAGTTTGGGTTTTCTAGCCAAATACTTTAGCCACCTACCGCCATCCGACTAAGCGCTAATGGAGGAAGAAAAATATCGTATTCGGAAGGAATTGACGACACAAAAAATAAAAACGCTTTTTTTATATGTATTTTTTATTTTCCTTTTTGTTTTTCTTTTTATTTTCCTTTTTATTTATGTTTTAATGAAGTTTTTTAATTTATAATTGTGTGCATAACAAAAGAAAAAAATCAATCAAACCCCGGAGCACCTGGACCACTACACCTGCTGGAGCTTGGTTGAGGGGCTTGATCCAGGATCATATCAGCGCCTACGTGTCGGGTTTTGATTGGATCACTTGGGGCTCAACCAAGCCCCTTTACCCTTAGCCTTAGCTAGGGTGATGGAAGTGGTTTTGGGAAGGGGTGGTTTGGATGAGTTTTGTGTTGGTACAGTGAGGCATGGAATGGTGTTTTGGGTCGGTACCAATGGTTCATCCCAACTTCTATCTCAATTTCTTCCATTTTCTTTGCAAACATTTCGGGTGTTGGGTTCATTGTGCCGCTCGGAGGTGAAATTTCTTTGTTACCGAGAAACCCGAGGAGGTGTTCCCAATGGTTTCGAGATCAAGCCGAGCTCACCCCTCTGGTACTCCGTACACTCGTGAGCATTACGGATGATGAAAGCACGCACCTTTCTATTAACACTTCACATTTCTTGTGATTATAAGTTCATTTTGGTTCCTTTAAAATATTTATTATAAAAAATAAATAATAAAATTCTCTTATACTTACACGTAACATTTTAATAAAAAATAAGTACGAAAGTTGCGTAGTTGGCCAAACCATAGCACTAAAATGGCACTTAACTCTTTACGTAAATATAAAATTACATAATATTAATATTTATTTGTCAACAAATATAACTATAAATAGTTAAATACATATATAAACTGAGTCGTGCAAGATCTTGCAAAATTATTGACAAGATAAGTCAAAGTTGATTACACATAGTTACATGTGTAATGTAGATGTTGAATTGGTAAGGACATTCAATTACATGCATAGTTACAATGTTACACGTGTTTCTAAGACGTTAAATTAGTATGGGCCCACATAACGGTTTTCCCACATCTAGTTTCGTAAGTCAAATCGATATTTGTTTGTTTTTTAGAATACTCTTGTTTTTAAAATATCGGCAACGACCGACCAATAACCAGGCGGTTCAATGTTTGAACAAGCTACAAATCTACCACCGAAAACCGGACAACGCGGCACAATTATTGGTACAATTTCACTTGTTTTTCTTGTCATTATTTAGAACAAAATAGTTATAAAATAATAACTAAATTTAATTAAAAAGGAGACGTAAAAATAAACCAACCGTGGTATCATGAAAATCACCATATAACAACCTATGATATTTTATATTATTATGATATTTTGTATTGTTAATCAGCTATATATAAAAATCCACTATTCTATATATATATATTAAAGAGTAAATAAGATGTTTAAGTAAGGTTACATGATGAATGTCAAATTGTCAACCCTTTTACTATTTATTTAACATGTTACAATTTTATAACTCATTTGAGTCGTTTAAAATGAACGGGTTACCCGGGTCGTGTTTATTTTGCACAATTTTAAATGTGTCGGAAGAGGGTTCGTGTTTCTGACATAAATAAATATGTCGGCCCTATTATGTTTCAAACTTTCAATAAATTTCTAATAGCTTCCTAAAGGATTTACTTTTTCTCATTCATCACTTAATAGTCCTTAAGGTTTTTATATATCATTAAAGTCTTATGTAAACTCATTTAAATTGTTATTCATTGGTTAATCTTCAAAATGCTCATCTGGCCATCTGATCCATTAAAGCTAATTAAACTTGACCACTTAACTTAATATTAGGGAAAATTCCCAAAATAGCCTTTTTTAGAGAGAGAAAGTACAAAATAGCCCTAAATTTCAAGATATTCCCAAAATAGCTCATTTAATTTGGACTGAGTATACAAGATCTGAAAAAATCCTCCGGACAATAAAATTAGACAAGTGTCAAAATCCGACGAGATTTTTAAAAATATTGGGGGACCAGTCCATATTTCCTATTAAAAGTTCTTGAAATTAAACAGTCTTGCCATACGGTCTTTTAATGTTTCCTAACGTGTCCCCACAACTTCCACAAACATAGGAAAATGTGCCTTTAAATTTAGTCTTTCAAGACGCATTTAGGGTGAATTTGTACCAAAAAGATCTTTATATTAAAGAGTAGTCTTGCCAAACAGGTTATATAAGTTTCTTATCTCGACCCTATATATTAAACTCATAGAAAAATGTGCCATTTAACTTTATCTTTCAAGACACTTACTTGAAAATTTTGAACTTAAGGGATCATATTTTTGAAAATATTGTGGTACCCGTCCATTTCTTCACAAATCTTTATATTAAAAAGTTGTCTTGCCAGACGGGATTTTGAAGTTTCTTATCTCGACCCTGTATATTTTGAAACATGGAAAAATGTGCATCAAAAAATTTGTCTTTTAAGACACGAATCTTTGAAATTTGTACGAAGGAGACAGGTATTTAGTATATTCTTACTTTTCCGTCCATATTTACATTATATCTATCTTCATCAATCCTCATTTATTCAATATTTCATAAAATTCTAACTCTTCAAATCATGAAGTTTAAGAGGGGTGATCAAGTGGAGGTTATGGATATGGGTCCCGGGTTCGTTGGATCCTATTATGACGGCAACATAATCTCGACGTCCGGAAACGAGTACATTGTTCAGTTCCGCACGCTGCTGGAAAATGATGAGTCTGGTCTTCTTCGAGAGTTTGTTAAGGCCGAAAAAATTCAGCCAAAACCTGCATCTGTGGAGTTGAGTAGTTTCCGTTTGGGTGAGATGGTCGATGTTTATGCTAATGACGGATGGTGGACGGAAAGAATTATTAGCGAATTCGGTGAGAATGAGTATATTGTTTATTTTGATAGCTCCAACCAAGACATCACATATCCTTTTCCCAACATCCGCGTTCATCAAGAGTGGGATGCAGCATGGCGTTTGGGTTTACACCCGTAACTGAGAAAACCGGGTTGTATTTCATGTTTGTGAAATGTGTGTTGTTTAGTTGTTTGAAGATTGATGTTTAATGATGTTTAGGGTTTGTTGTTAACGTTTTCTAATTTGGTTGTAATATGTTTGTCTGATTTATTATGTTATGTGTTTCTACACTAAGTGTTGTTAGTGTTTAATTATTAAAAGTTCTATGTATTTTGTGTTTATTCTATTTTTTTGTCATAGCTAATTAAAGGAAAGATAAATATAAAACACATAACTAAAGTTTGTTTATTCTATTTTTTTGTCATAGCTAATTAAAGGAAAGATAAATATAAAACACATAACTAAAGTTCATTTAAAAAGGTTTAAAATATATAGGGTCGAAATAAGAAACTTAAAAATCCCGGCTGGCAAGACAACTTATTAATATAAAGATTTGTGAAGAAATGGACGGGTACCATAATATTTTCAAAAATATGATCCATTAAGTTCAAAATTTTCAAGTAAGTGTCTTGAAAGACAAAGTTAAATAGCACATTTTTCTATGAGTTTAAAATATATAGGGTCGAGATAAGAAACTTATATAACCCCGTCTGGCAAGACTACTTTTTAATATAAAGATTTTGTGAAGAATATAAACGGGTACCACAATATGTTTAAAAATATGATCCCTTTCGTTCAAATTTTACAAGTAAATGTCTTGAAAGACAAAGTTGAATTACACATTTTTCTATAAGTTTAAAATATATAGCGTTGAGATAAGAAACTTGTATAACCCGTCTGGCCAGAACGCTTTGGAATATAAATTTTAGTTCAAAAATATAGAGGGATCCTCAATATTTATAAATTTATGATCTTTTTGGTACAAATTCACCCTAAATGCGTCTTGAAAGACTAAATTTAAAGACACATTTTCCTATGTTTGTGGAAGTTGTGGGGACACGTTAGGAAACATTAAAAGACCGTATGGTAAGACTGTTTAATTTCAAGAACTTTTAACAGGAAATATTGACTGGTCCCCCACTATTTTTAAAAATCTCGTCGGATTTTGACACTTGTATAATTTTATTGGCCGGAGGATTTTTCAGATCTCGACTGCTCAGTCCAAATTAGATGGGCTATTTTGAGAATATCTTGAAATTTATGGCTATTTTGCATTTTCTTTCTCTTTAAAAAAAAGACTATTTTGAGAATTTTCTCTAAATATTATAATTCAACAATCACCACCACCACCACCACCTGACACCTGTACCTATGAAGATTGTGTGTTGAATATGACCAGTAAAACATCGAAAGAGGTGAAATATTTATGATTGGAGAGAGTTTTCAGGTTTTCATATGGATCATGTAAGGGAACTTAATTTCATGTATAGGTCCCAACCGCACACCAATGATAAGATGACGTAGTCACTGATTGGGCTTTCTCTGATGTGTTTTATAAATAGGCTTATAGGCATAGTCTTGTGATGAGCTAAACTTTTGGGCTCCCAAAAGCCCAAAGATTGATATATCTTATGAGTAATCGTAAGTTGTAACTTTATAACCTGTAACTTTGCATTTAAGGATTTAAACCCACACCTCACTTAAACTATACGATTATAGTATATACGTTTATTAGTTTATTAGGCTGTGTGGAGTGGAGTGGCTACAAAATGAGGGCGTATTATGACACGTGACTCTCAATCAGCAAATTGTAGGTTTTTCTTTTAGGGTGTAATAGTGTAAAAGATTAAAATAATAATAACTGAAACAAGAAATCAGGCGACAAAAACTAGTCACCCATTATCGTCTGGTTAGCCCACTACGCATACTCTTAGGCTATCCTTTATGGTGGGCTTCGAAGCCCCTCCCACAGGGCCGGCCTAAGGGGGAGGCAGGGTGGTCGACGGCCACAGGCCCGACACCACCGTTAGGCCCGGATTTAAAAAAAAAAAATTATGTATTTTTATGAAAAACAAATATTTATAATCAATGTTTCAACAAAATTACATATCCACTAGCTTAGTGTGGTGGCAAAGAAGTATGACATTTAATCAAGAGGTTGTGGGTTCTAGTCTTATTTGAGACATTTTTAAGTTTCTTTTTTTACAAAAAATTTTACACTACTTAAATCATAACCAAGTATGCCCATTTAAAATAAAATTATTTAAACTCAACTAAATGTTCATTTTACTTAAAGCCCAAAAAAAATTTCGACTTTGGCCAAAAAAAATTTCGGTTTCTCGGAGCCGGGCCTGCCCTCCCCCAGTGTCACGTGGGCATTGGGGGCTTCAAAGCCCCACCCCAAAGATGCCCCTCTATAGTGAGGGGGCTTCGAAGCCCCTTAATTTTTTTATTTTATTTTTTATAAATTTATATAAATAACTCTAACTCACCCTTCATTTCACCTCAACCTCAACCACACACCAACCCACCCGTTGACGAACCATCGGCTCACTATACACAACATCCACCTACGATCCGACTTTCATCTCTCACTAACCCCAACCACCATTTCACCTCTCGCCATCGACACCTCCGAATCCACCCAAATGAGAATCCAAAGCCTAATCACCGAAAACCCCGTCATAATATTTACCCGATGTTATTGAGTTAGAAGAAGATGAGATCGGTGCACTCTC
The DNA here is from genome assembly GCF_021521415.1 of Bidens hawaiensis. NCBI lineage: Eukaryota > Viridiplantae > Streptophyta > Magnoliopsida > Asterales > Asteraceae > Bidens > Bidens hawaiensis. The sequence continues at coordinate 156,189 of NW_027506083.1, forward strand.
GGAATCACAGCTGGACGGCGGAGACACGGTGGCTCCGGCGGTGTTTATTGGTGGCGCATGTGTCGGAGTGTTAGAAGGTCTTGTTGGACTCCACCTAATTTGAA
>NW_027506084.1:0-55724 GCF_021521415.1 Bidens hawaiensis
TTGACAACAAGGTAGATACTATATATTCAGTCTAAATTGATAACAAAGTATACTTATAATCATAATTCTTTTGCAGGTTAAACAGCTTTTGGCTGTAGACGGAAGGCTACATACAAATTTTGATATAGCTCCAACAGGAAGTGATCAAAACTACACTCGATCATATTATATGAGCGGGAGAGATTATATAATTAGTGGCCGTTTTGATGAACCGGTTGTTCGTGTTTGTTGTGCTCAAACGGGAAGGCAACTCAGGGATATATAATTGTAGGTTTTTGTTTTTTAATATTAATAATAGAATTTAGTAGCATTGTTTGTTAAAAGTTGTTTATGTAGTTTTAACTTTTAAAGCGTGTTATATGGCAGTAGAGGTGGTCAAAAAAACCGGTCCGGGAACCGGTTTGCCGGTTTAAACCGGTTTTTAAAAAAACCGGTTTTTTTAAAACCGGTTTGACCGGTTTACAAACCGCCGGTTTGTATTTCGGTTACACTTTTTAGAGCCCAAACCGGTTAACAAACCGGTTATAAAAAAAACCGGTTTTTTTAAATAACCGGTTACTAACCGGTTTTTTTGTAACCCTAAACCCCAAACCCTAAACCCCAAAAAAAAAAAAAAAAAAAAAAAAACAAACAAACCGGTTAACCGGTTAGACCGGTTATTAGAAAACCGGTTAATAAAAAAACCGGTTTATTAACCGGTTCTAACCGGTTTCTAAACCGGTCCTAACCGGTTAGACCGGTTAGGGTTTTCAGATACAAAAACCGGTTATTAACCGGTCCGGTTATTAACCGAACCGGTTTTTTTCCGGGCCAAAAAAACCGGTCCGGATAATAACCGAACCGGTTTTTTAAAAAAAACCGATTTGTGCACCTCTATATGGCAGGGTCAGAATGCAAGGAGTCTAATGTTTGTGCAGTCTTTAAGAGGAAATCCACTTAGGGTAAATTTTTTGTTTATTTATTTATGCATAGTTTATTGTTAGCATGCAGATATGATGTAAGGGTTAACATTTGGTTTTGTTCAGCATTTTTACATGGCCAGATTTGCAGCATATGTGCGCCCGAGCTCAAGTGGGAGATCATCAAGGTAGCTCATGCTATGATATCATTCTTCCTGCTGAATATTATGACATTAGCGTAGTGGTTTCTTCCTGTGTTACCGTAGACCTAAGGCCCAAAAATTCGTGATCTTAGAATCCATGTCAAGTCAATAAACAAAGAAGGTGATTAAAGACAAAACCATATTCACTGAAGAGAATAGCCACATTCAAGGAAAGAAAGAGAATAAAAGCAATAATATTTTCCATTATCTACTTCCAGATTCATATATCAAACTCCATATGATCACAAGATCCGTCATGTAAGACAAAGTGTACCCAAAACGCTAAAAACGCCCAAACAAGTCTATGGTTGTATAAACCACAACCAAACACAAACACATTCACTCTATAACAGTTTTTGTTTTATCAACCTCATGATAAAAAGTCTATGAAACCCCAACCAAAACAGAAAAAGAAACCTTTGGTTTTAAACTGTTGTCTTCTTCTTGCCACTGCTGCGGCGGCGCTTGCGGCTCTTGTTGGCACATCCTGCGAAATCCTGCAAGCGTGCGCACACACACGTGTGAATACATATATAGATATATTAGAATGAAGTTGAAAAAGAAAATTTATAAAAATAAAATGAAAGCAGTTGTACCTCTCCTCCTTTGATTTCCTCCTCATCTCCTTTGATTTCCTCCTCTACCTCTTGTGCTATCTCATGTCTTTGAGCTTTCATTTGTTCCAATTTCTCTTTATATGCTTTCTTCCACTCACGGGGTTCGATTCTGATCTTATCACCCCAAATCAACAATGACGGAATGCTAGAAATTTGATAATAACAGAAATAAGTTACCATCACATGTTATTATATTAACAAACAGACACAATTAATTACCTGCAGAATCTTCTTACAGCGAAGCAAAGTGTGAGTGCCCATAACAATAGGCATTGGCTGTTCCTTTTCAAAAAAGCTGTAGATGCATTCTCCACTTGTGATGGGCTATTAGTAGTTGTTTAAACGAATATACACTAATAGTCCCCTTATAAATAAGAGTACACCCTAATTTCACTCATTATCCTAATATTCCAAACATGCATACACTGTTTTTCTTCAATATTGGTTCTGATGATTTTTCTTCAAGGAAGTAAGTCCATAGCCTTCTGCTAGGATCGTTCATAAATGTGATTATGTGTTTGATCATATTTAGGATTGTTAAATAGTAGATTTTCTAGGTTAAATATGGAAATTTTCTTAGATTCCTCGATGGCCACAATACTTGATTGTAGTACTCCATAATCATTTCTGACTCCCTCATTTTCAGACAGTCGAATTCATGTCTCAAGGTTTGTAATCTTACCACCATAACCTAAATTAATGGTTCAAAAACTATTAAAACCTTCATATAACATTATTTTGAGCAAACGCAACATTAGCACGTTAAAAAGAACTTAAAGTTCTTACCTTTTTTGCTACAAACCAAAACCGAGCATTGTTGATTGAAAATGGTGAAGTTCAAACATGTTTACACGAATAAGTCCGTACCAAATCTTGAATTCTTCTTGCCTAAGCTCGATTCAATTATAGAAAACCGAAGCTTTGATGCTTCTACTTGGTTTTCCCTTTCTTATTCCTCATGTCTCTCACTAATTTTCTCTCTCCAGAAAGCGGGTGAAGAATATGAAGAACTAAGCAGGGCCGGCTCCGAAAAAGCAAAAAAAAATTTGGGCCGAAGGCGAAAATTTTTTTGGGCCTTAAGCAAAAAGAGTATTTTGTTGGGTTTAAAAAATTTAAAATTTTGATATGGGCTACTTGGTTATAATTTAGGTTGTATAAAAAACTTTTGTATAAAAATATGATTAAACATGTCTCAAATGAGACTAGAACTCATGACCTTTTGGTTGGGAGTAATACCCCTTTACCACTAGCGGTTATGCAATTGAGTTTAAACACTAAATTTACATATTGTTTTAACAAAAATACATAAAATTTTAAAAAAATAAAAAAAATTCGGGCCTAACGGGATGTCGAGCCTGTGGTCGTCGACCACCCAGCCACATCTTATGGCCGGCCCTGAAACTAAGGCTACTACTTATACAACTCACTATTGGGAAAAAGAACATTAAAGTTTAGCCAAAGTGCCATTTCACCCCTCCAAAGATCCATACTAATGCAAATTAGCCCGAAATAAATATTCTCTATTTAGTTTATATAAGCTCATAAAATTTGTGATGCTACTGGCTTACATGTTAATTTTCAGGCTAATATAAGGTTCGAACACTTCACTTTGATATATATTTTTTAATATGCTCCCTGCTAGTTATAGGCTTACGAACATAGTCACAACGCACTTGAAGGTTTAAGCATACTAATGCCAATTCACTAGCTTTTTCAGTCAACCGTTGATCAACTATTTCTTCCCATTCATCAACCTTTTCTACTCATCATTCAACTTTTTTTTATCCATGCCTCAGCAATTTTACCTTTTTTTTTCTTATAGTTGTTGTCTAATAAATGTTTCAGTTTATTAGGTTCATGATACGAAAAAAAAATTGGTTTTTTGAGATTTGTATTTGACGATATTTTTATATCTTATATATTCTAAAGTATATACGTAAAACTATATAAAATTATAATGATATTATTTATTTATGATAATGTTTATAAGTGTGTAATGTATCATATTCTAATTTATAATATTTATAATGGTAAATAAATGTATATGAAAATTCTACCGGGAATTTATGTAACAAACTAACGAGTATACCTGATACACGTGGGTATGCCCGATACCCGACTGGTAATTACCTGACAAATATCTGGCTAGTATTCGAAATGGATATGGGACACAATTTTACAACCGAGTATAAGAGTGAGATTAGCAATAATTTACCGGAACCCAGTCCATTGCCATCCTTAGTACCGTAGCATGATACCCGCATTTCTTAGTCATGCCCATTTCGTGATCAATTCACCTCTTATTTGTTTTATCAAGCTGTAGTTGTTCATTTGATAATGTCTTTACTTAAGAATGAATCTGAACATGCTTGCTTAATTTCAACCCAAACTTTCGTATTAACCTTAAAATATATCCACTTGACTTTAGTCGCTCCTTATATGTAGTTTAAAGGTCATACACATTTAGGGGACACTCGTCGATCATGTCAATCCATCTTTTACCAATTTGATAATACACTAAATCACCACTTTAGGTTGGTTTATGGGTTCCAAAATCATCATTAGGCCTACTCCAACCCCTTTTAACTCTACATAAGCATCACATCACTTATTTTTCTCTCTTTTACTACATCTCACCCAAAGGAAATTGTTTAATCTATTTAACTCCATCTCACTCCTATTAATTTTTAACCTAATATATTGTTCTTTGCCTTTTAACCCGTGAAGAGCATAATCCATGACCCTTTTTAACAAATTTAACACAAGTGGGGAGTGGCTTAATCCATATTTAAAGTGTCATGTCATCCTAATTTATGTTGGGCGTTAGAGTATATCAGTAAGCCTAATTAAAACTGAGACATGAATTTCAAATCAATTTTAGTATTAACAGTGATTGGTGTCAAGTACCCTAAATTAACGATTTTTGTAATTATAATATTATGTAAATTTCGTTATATGTGAAAACTTATTAATAGCACGTACTATGGATGGACAAATGGTACTGGATACCATGCCGGTACCGGTACAGTAACATGTATTTTTGTAACTGAATCGGTACCCACTTTTTGGCGTTTTTCTTTTTGGAAATATGTGTATTTTGTTATAGTGTAGTAATTGAAGAAGCATATATTGTGTAGAGAAAATATCAACTTACGTGTAAGATTGTATTTTGAATTATATAATAGATTTAAGATTGGTTTCTTGTATCTAGCTCAAGTTATTAATAAAGAAACCCTGTGAGATGCTCCAACGATGCAGATCAAGTGAAAGATCACTTGTGAAAGTTTTATAAATGATAAGAAAAGGCTTATAAATACACATATTAATAAAACAAAGTCTTACAAGTCTAAAATGAAGTTTTGTAAAACAAATGTTTGTGAAATACATTTAGGTCTTTTAACACTTTACATAAAACAAAAAAAAATGTTTAATAAAATGAAATTAAGACTTTGGATATCTATCTATACTCTTAGTAAAAGATTACTACCTTTTGATGAATTGTCAACATCATATTCACTAAAACCGAATCAAAATAAAAAATAAAATGATAATATAAGTTAACCCACCTAAATCATTCTAACTTCTTTTTTTTTTTAAATTGTGTCCAAATTATTAAGGGTTGGTTTAAGGATAAAAATATTTAAATATATATAATCTATTATTAATATCAAAATTATATTTTAAGTATGCATCTAATGTGCATTTACGAGGAAGGTTTAAAAGGTACGCGAACCAGTTAAATTCAGAAATTTTAATGAAAATAATAGCTAGATTGTTTTCTAATATACTAGCAAAGCACTACAAACAAAAGACTCTTCTGGCATTTAAAAATAAAATGGAAATTGAAACTTGAAAGTTGGTTTAAGTTGGTTCATTTAACATCTAAAAAAGAAGAATTTCATGATTTCATTAACCCAAAATTTTGAAAGAGTAACAAAAACTTTGTAATAGTTTTGGTTGGAGTTAAAACAGCCAAGCGACATGCAAAATCGATGTTCAACTTTTGATAATCATAAATAAAGAGATTTTATTGCTTCTATAATATATGATTGTTTATTGGATTACATCGAAACAGAAGGCAAGCGGGCAACAAGCTGCGCCGCTACTCCTTTTTGAATCGCAAAACCCAATCTTTTAAAAACTATATTTGCTGATCTTGGAGTCATAACATTACTATGCATGACCCGCTAAACACGGGTAAGTAGCTCCACAGCTTCAGGCGCGAGGAAACCAAAAGTGTCAAAAGCAAAAGGAATAAATACATGTTGGTTGTCAAGACACGCCTTTTCATGTTTTGCCACCTTACCTGAAGCAGCTTTTAATGCGGCTTGACCGACCGCGAAACCACTACTCCCTAAGCCCACCAAAGGAGAAACCCCTGTTAAATCCACACACACGTGTTTCCCTCCTAATCATTGGCTTTAAATAAGAAGACATCAAGAAGTTTGCAATTGGAAAACTTTTTTTTTTTTGAAATATAAACTTCATACACCAAAAAACCGTCACTAGCAAGTCCTCAACTAAAGGACCTCTAGGGAAAACCAAAGTTATCATGCCAAACGGATTTTTACACCAATCATTCCACTCTAAATGTTTTAATCTAGATCTATGCCGAACCCAAACAAATGAACATGACTTGATCGTTTCCACCACTTCAATTGCTCTCCGTGCTTTCCGATTGAAAATTCTTGCATTCCTTTCATTCCAATGACACCACATAGTGGTAACAACGATGTCGTGGATTGTCTGGATCTCATGTTTTATCTTCCCCGAGCGCTCTGCCAACGTTAGTAATCTCTCACCTCAAAAGCTAATATAGGCGCCAATTTACACCAATTTTTTTATTCTTAACCACTCTTCGGCAGAGAATATACAGCCCGTGAAAATGTGAGAAGACGTCTCCGGGTCAGCTGCACAAAATAGACAGGAGAACTCCTCTATGATAACCCCGCGCCTGGTAAGCTCTACTCTAGTTGGAAGCCTGCTAAGTTCCGCTTGCCATGACATAATCCTACATTTGTATGGCGTCCATCCCAACCAATTCATTCTAAAACTCGACCTCGTATGGGTCCTGTTGGACATCAACTTTGACTGAAAAATATCTGAGTTGTCGCCTTCCCACTGCCAGCAGTCCTTCCCTTTATTCCACCCATGCTCGTGATTAGCCGACAGCAACTTGAAAAGTTCAGCGACCTTTTCGGCTGATGCAGGAGCTCTTCGCCAATCCCATTTCAGCCTCTTTTCTCCATTACAAAACCAACCCGGTCCGTAACTGTCGGCCATTTATGTTTCTCCAATCTGAAAAGGTTGGAAACGACATTCTAAGAGGGCCAATACCCAACCAAAACAAGGGTAGTAATTTTTTTCTAAATTAGGAATTTAAATTTAACTAATAAATCTTTTGATAATCTCTCATACATGTGGAAGTAGAAAGAAATTGAAAATGCCAAGGTCAGACTAGCTCATTTGGTAAATGCACTTACCTCTTAGATGAGAAGTCTCAGAGTTAAGCCTGAGCAAAGATGTAATTTAGTATTATTGGTGTAAAATTGAGTAGATGAAAGATTTGTATTCAAAAAAAAAAAGAAAGAAATTGAAAATAAAAAAAATACAAATACTCATTTATGTTCATTCGTTTAATAAACGAACCGGACATGAACAAAAAAAACTTGTCCAGTAACCTTAATGGATGAACACGGACAAAGGCACAGACAGAGGCCGCACTCGTTCAACAATGTTCATGAACATTTGGTAATGTCCGTCCGGTTGCGTCTGTCCGCCGATTGCGTCTAGCATTTGACCGCGTACCATTGAAGGCTTTAGCCGCACACTTGAACGATAACCCAGAAAGTCAAGAGAATGGTTGGATAATTGGTTTATTTTTATATAAATCCTTCCTGGGTGAGACCACAGGTAAAAATAAGATTTCCAGAAATTGATAAAGTAATATTTCCATTTAGTCATCAAAAGAAACGTCCCTTTTGAAGCAAGAATTGCTTTTCCTTGATACCTAACATAATGCATGAAAGAATCTTTGAACAACCATAAATTAACTTGAAAAGCCCTGGCAAAGACTTCTGCAAAATGCTCTATTTTTCCATAGAAATATATTCGTTCAATAAGGGCTCCAGAAGATATTGATCGTAAGTGAGAAGATTGGTTACGGAGAAAGAGGAAGCCAGATTCATATTCACATACATAAGAAGTATATAGGAAGAAGAATAGTCTGTGATTTCTTTTTGAAAAAAAAGAACTGGCTTTCTTTGAATTTGAAGTAATAATACTATCCCAATTATGACACTCATGAAGAAAGAATCTTAATAAATGCAAAGAGGAAGCATCTTTTATCCAATAGCGAAGAGCCTGAACCAAGATTTCTAGATGAGCTGGGTAAGGTATTAGTATATCTAATACATAATTTAAATGTGAAAAGTTGTCCTCTAAAAAAAAAATATTGAATGAATTGATCGTAAATTATCGGATTCACTACCCCTTTCCTTTCTAGGGAAGATATTAATCGCAGAGACAATGGAATTTCCATAATGGTTGAAGAAACCTCTGACATTACTTGCGAATAAAAACTCTTGTTGTGCCCCAAAAATGGAGTCTGTTTAGAATCATTAACATAAAGAATAAAATGATTCTGTTGATACATTCGAATGATTAAACGTTTCACAATTAGTAAACTGGATTTATTGTCATAACCTGCATTTTCCAACAAAATCGATCCATTTAAATCATGATCATGAGCAAGTACATAAATATACTCCTGAAAGATAAGTGGATATAAGAAGTAGTGAGATCTATCTAGCCCTAAATAGCTTTGGAATTTATCCATTTGAAATTTGATTTAAATTAAATTAAGGGTAGAGGATTTTGGGGGTTATAAATGATACATAGTGCGATACAGTCAAAACAAGGTATTATAGTACAAACCGAATAGATACATCGGATATAGATAAAATTCTCAACAGATTCTCTATCATATCTTTTTCCTTTGTTTTCATTATAGGATAACAAGATGATTAGAAATCCTTTACTTTTTTCAACCCAATCGCTCTTTTGATTTTGGAAATTTTTTTATCAATATACTGTTTCTTATACACATACTTCCCCATTATGGAATGGAGGATGGTAATATTTAGGATTCATTAAAAAATCAAGAATACATTCCTGGGAGAAAGCCTTCCCGTATTGGGCACTAATATTTTTTTAACGTCTAATTAGATCGGGTAATCATTCAAATTAAGAACGGAAGCTCGTTGCTTTTTCTTTCCCTATAATCAAAATGAAATTAATTGAAGCCATGGGGCCCTATCCATTTATTAATTCGACCCAACTTAAAATTGACTTCTATTTGCCCCTTTGAATAATTTAAACGAAGGCTTTGTCTTGAGCCGGAAAGAATAAAATATTCTCAGAACTCTTAATTGATACGACATGCTATTTTTTCCATTCATTCCCTTTGAGGATCAGTCGTGGTCTTCCAAACTTTACCGATGGTATGGACGAATCCTTCGCTTCATCTAAATGTGTAAAAGATCCTAGCCGCACTTAAAAGCCGAGTACTCTACCGTTGAGTTAGCAACCCACATAGAAAAATGATATGTAGATACAATCAGAATAAACAGAATAAAAAAATGATTAAATCAAACCATAAATCTACGTAATCTACGAAAAAATTTCCCGAAAAAGAAATAAATCAAAAAGAAAGAAATGTAAAAAATGCTGGACTATCCCCTATTTCTAGGTTATCCACTTTTTCAACCAAAAATCCGAGTAGCAACGCTAATCCAACGAACCCATCATTTGAATCAACAGGTAAAAAATCAAACCTAAAACCTATGGGACAGAAATAAATAGAGCTGCTTATCACGATGAATTATATTTGTTCGATACAATATTGTCAATATAAAGGTTAATAAAAGAAAACGATGGAAAAAGTACAAGAACTCAAATTGAAAAAAAGGAAAAAAAAAAGACTTGTGTTGGATTGGCACTGAATATGCATATATACTAAAATTTTTAGTTTAGGTGGAGAATAAATAAAGATAAAGTAGAAAAAGGATTTATGCAATCAATAGTGTATTGAATCCATATATAATAAGTCGAATAACGAACTTCGATTCCTTGTTTCTTACTTGGTATTATAGTTCGAATGAAAACTGCAGGTAATGTTAGAATTTTCTATATTTGTAAGGATCCACCAAATAAGGTTTACTTAGAAAAAGATTCTATAAAAGCAATGATAAATAGATACGAAGATAGCAAGAAAATAAGTAGAGCAAGAAAAAAAATAAGGAAATAAAAAAACATAGTATAGAAAAGATATCCAAAATGATATAGAAATCACTATCATATCCTTAGTTTTTATTTCCTTAATTTAATTGAATTTCATTTGATTAGAACAAAGTTCCTTAAAAACATCTGCCTTTTTTAAAATATCCTGAACAGTTCCTGTAGGCTGAGCGCCTTTTTCAAGGAAATAGAGAATAGCGGGAACGTTTAAATAAGTTTGATTCTTGATAGGATCATAAAAACCCACTTTCCGAAGATCTCTTCCTTCTCTTCGGGATCGAACATCAATTGCAACGATTCGATAGACGGCTCATCGGGATAGATGTAGATGAAAAAGAAACCCCCCCTAGAACCGTATAAGAAGCTTTCTCCTCGTACGGCTCGAGAAAAAATGATTAGAAGTTTTGTCTATGGATAAAATTATAATAAATAGGAAAGGACTCCATAAAAAAATTAGTCTATAATTTAACTCATAGTCATTTTTTTTAGCTTTCTTCCTGAAAAAAAATCATTTGTACTCATAACTCAAGTTCAAGAATTCTAAAATATCTTTAAAATATCTTAAAGATATTAATCTTTTTATTTTTTGAGTGGTCTTTAACCCTCCCTTTTTCGTCTCGTTTAAAATATATTTGGATTCTGTATTTGGATCCGTGAGACAATTGAAGTGGCGTTTCCTTGTTCTGGGATCCTTTATCTTGGTTTTAAATCATTGGGTTTAGACATTACTTCGGTGCTTCTTAACCCTTTCAAAATGGTAGCAACATACCCCTTTTTGTGATTTCTTTCTATCAAAGAATCATACCGATGGTTTATTCGTGCACGATACACCGTGAATCGAAAAGTTTTAGCCGTTCCAACAAAAATTTTTGGATTTTCAAATTTGTTTAAAATTTGCTCGAATCGGATCCTTTCGATTTCTATATCGAAGATATACTTACGAAGTTGTTCCAATTTATTGGTTGGCATTAACCCTAGATCGTTGCCCCTGAGAAATTAATCAATACTTTCTACTCGAGCTCCATCGCAAACTATTTACATTATAATTACAACCTAATAAAAAAAGAAGGGTTCTAGTATAATAGAAAAACGACGTCGAGCCAAGAGCACCTTCATTCCTATATAAAATGGTGGATGTAAGAATAAGAATCCACAACGGATCGTGTCCTTCAAGTCGCACGTTGCTTTCTGCCACATCGTTTTAAATGAAGTTTTACCATAACATTCCTCTAATTTCGAACCGGTATGGAATTGATTCAATTATGGAATCATGAATAGTCATTAGTTCAGTCGGTACAGAGACATAGTTATTTCTCTTTTTTCTTAGCTACAGCTACATAGATAATCAATATTTTTATGAATAAATATTAGCAAGACCCCGGCTTTTTTGTATGAATGGAACATTTTGATATAAATCTCTATCTAAATAAATGTCTAACAGAAATATCCAGAAATCTAAATAGAGAAATAACATAACTAACAGAAATCACACGAATAAAGAAATTCTAAATAAATAAATTCTATTTGACTCTGCCTCTTCAAGTGACTCAATAAGATAGACTTACTAATTCCAACTTCCCAAAACTTCCTAAAGATTCAATCCATAAAGAATCATTACAAATCTTTATACTTGAAAAAGTTTCTTACTTCTATATCATGATTTGAGCCAAGTTTTACAGTAAAGACTCCATTTGATTATCATAATAAAGATCATTTTTTCTTTTCGAATGGAATTCTCAATGATGTAAAGCAAATAATCTAAATAGATCGAACAATGAAAATAAATATAATTGTTAAATTTTTAAAATGAAAATAAATATAATTGTTAAATATAAAAATTTTCATTTTTTAAGTAAGTATGAAAACCCTTTTTCACAAAAATAGAAAGACTTTTTGTCACTAAAATAGGATAACAATACATATCTGATAACAATACATACCTATAGGCTAAGCACTTCCTCTTTTATATGTATTTTCATATTTGAACCTGAGGTTAAGTAATCTTTCTACATCTCATCTTATCTTTATCAAAAGGGTTTAGTTACTTTTGCATGTCATTTGAACTCGATTTAGTTCAGTTTGTGAAAAATTCAGATATGATTCCGAAAAGAATCATTCAAAATAAAAAAAAAGAAAGAGGAATACTATTCTATCCAATATTAGACCGTGAAACAGAACCTTGTTGAACAAAAAAGAAGTATTCGGGTACAGGGGATATGCTTTGGGATGGAAGGATTCGAACCTCCGAATAGCAGGACCAAAACCCGTTGCCTTACCGCTTGGCTACGCCCCATTTCTATTTTTATTGGACACTAATACTAATAAAGAATAATATTGGTATTAAGTGTTCGTCAATTCCAGTCCAACTATCTATAGAAAACCTTTCTTCTTTATAGAATTTATTATAGATATTATAGATTCGTTGCTAGGATTTTGACATGTATATATCTAGAATTCAACTTAATTTATTGATCATTACATATAATTCAATTAAGATATTGTATGAAAGTATGATTTCTTCTAGTCTCCTTTGAGAATTGGAGGATTTTTGATTGAGTGGAAAAAGAAGGATTTTTTTGTCTACCTTACTTTCTTCATTTTTCCTTATATCAATAACTCAATCAAAATGCAATTATCTCGACGAAAAAAATGTCTGTTATGCTTAATATCTTTAGTTTGATCTGTCTTAATTCTGCCCTTTATCCGAGTAGTCTTTTCTTCGCCAAATTGCCCGAAGCCTATGCTTTTTTGAATCCAATCGTAGATGTTATGCCAGTAATACCCCTGTTCTTTTTTCTTTTAGCCTTTGTTTGGCAAGCTGCTGTAAGTTTTCGATAAGATCTTTAATAGTATCTTATAGAATTCATGATTTATTCGAGAAAAATGATAACATTTGATAAGATCAAATAAGTCTGACAGTATGAACCTTCAATTCAAACATTGAAATGATCGAATAGCCGTGAGAAATCCGGCTCGCTCCATTTCCCGATTTTAATCCTTTTTCCTTTCCGGCAAAATACCTTATTAGCTTAGGGTCGCTTACAACATCTAATTGGGAGTATGAAAGTGATTTCTGGTAATCAAAGACTCTTTTGAAAAATTTCAACTTCACAACTTCATTTGAATTTCTGAACATTCTTTTCTATTTTAGAATTCATTTCTTGGTGTCAAAATAAGATATGTGATATAAAAATGGAGGATCTATTATCTTTTCTTATCTCTCGTTTTTCTTTTTCAAAAAATGATCTTGGAGGTTGTGTAATACTTACTCTCAAACTTTTCGTTTACACAGTAGTAATATTCTTTGTTTCTCTCTTCATCTTTGGATTCCTATCCAATGATCCAGGACGTAATCCTAGACGTGAAGAATAAATTGTTTTTCTTACTTTATTTTACAATTTTCTTCGTATTTTTATTTTCTTTTAGCTATTCCACACACTTAACTAGAAAAAAAATAGAAAGTCATCAACGGAAAGAGAGGGATTCGAACCCTCGGTACGAATAACTCGTACAACGGATTAGCAATCGGCCGCTTTCGTCCACTCAGCCATCTCTCCCAATTGAAAAAGATAATTACTATGTTACATTACACATCAAGTAAGGATTAAATTAAGTATTTCTTTCACATTCTTTATCGTTATTATAGAATTAGCAATTCCATTTAGATGCTCGAAAGATCAAAATAGAAAGATAAAAAAAGAAGACCTTCTTGCTTTTATTTTATTCGAAGTGCCTTTTTGGCCTGGCCCGGTCAATACCCAGCCGGGCCTTTTTTTGTTACAAAAATTTCCCTTCATTTTTTTATTTATAGGCAACATACTCTAAATAGCCAATTTAGTACCCCGTGTAACAATTTCCGTTCTGGGGTTTACATATACTTATCATTTTTGTTATAATGGAAATTGAGAAGGATTTTTGATTCAAAAGAATAAATCAAGAAAAGGATAAATCAAGTATGTATCAATTTGTATTTTCTTATGTCGTTTGGCAAACCAAATTTTAGATTCAAATCCAAGAATCATTGACGAATTCTCAGTCAATGAATATCCCGTTTGTCATAAATTTTGGTTTTTTTGAGTGAAAATATACATTTGATTTTTCAATAGAAAAGTGAGGGGAAGCTTTTTGGCATTGTGTGTTTTGAGATATTATACAATCAATCGAAGGGACAATCAAAAGGGGAAAAGGGTTTTTTTCTAATTTTGATAAGTTTAGTTAGAAAAAGGATTCAAAAGGGGATGCAAGTACAATAAACTAAAATTGAGTAATCCAACAAAAAAGGTAAAAATTTCTCCTATTGTGTATCGTTTTGGCGGCATGGCCGAGTGGTAAGGCGGGGGACTGCAAATCCTTTTTCCCCAGTTCAAATCCGGGTGCCGCCTCATCAGCAAACGAATCGGAATCTCTTATTCTGTTCTGCTGATATAACTCAACCTAATTTTACCCAGCCAGAACAGAATAAGGGGACTGTTAATACTTGGTTGATTCTAAACATCCGTTCTGGGGATTTTGTAAAAGATTGGAAATCGGAAATCTTTGAATCCAAAATGAAAAGAAAGATTTGATTTTAATGTTTGATTTTAATGGTCGAAGCAAGACTTCCCGATTCCTTTCTACTACTAATGTAATGTCTACTTATTGGGTCTTGATTGGAGATAATTTAACTACTGGTTGGGGGAAGTTCTTTCTATTTCTATACTGTGTAATCTACATATATAGGCTCGCGAGAATCTCTGAGTGTTCAGGCATTCAATCACTATTAGATTGAGATGGATATTTATAGAAAAAAACATGAAAAAAATGATTCTTTTTTTTAACCTCTCGTCAAAAGTATAATATACTATCTCCCAACTCCTTCAGAGAGACAATCGGGAAAGGGTACGGATTAGATCAAATAGGAAAAAGTTTGTAATAGATAGCAATTGATTTATTTTTACTTTGAAGGGCAAGAAAAAAAGGAATGTGCCCTCTTATTTTATTACTAGATGTTCCATTAGTAACATTCCTTTGTAGTTTTGATTTTTTATTTTACTTGTGTTTAGTCTTTCCCGATTATAAATCATATAGAAATTTTTGAAATGGATTTTTTGATTGGTTCATCAATAGTGTTCACCCAGAATCCCTTTTTGACTCTGGACCATTTATTCTACTATTATTAGTGAGCAATAATGGAATAATTCTATCATAGAGATAAGGGACATAATTCACATGGATATAGTAAGTCTCGCTTGGGCTGCTTTAATGGTAGTCTTTACATTTTCCCTTTCACTCGTAGTATGGGGAAGAAGTGGACTTTAGAAGCACTCCTAATTTAGTTGAGGAATGAAACGGTATCAATTGTTTTATAGATCGTTCTGCAACGCATTTTTGATTTGAATTGAAATCATTTTCAAATCAAATTATCTTCGTTTCCAAATTCTGTTGGATTATAGTGGATCAATGTATTCTATAACAGTAAAACAAAACAATTATTTCAGATTCATCGGAATAAATAGATGTATCAAAGAAATAGAATTGGGTCCTACGTAATTCCATATATGGATTAATAACTACATATATTGAAGATAGAAGCTAATATAGTATACCAACTTTATTAGAAACAATTTTATACACTACTATAACACTAATAGAGAGTATGATAAGTAAGAAATCAATTTCTTACTTACCATACTCTCGGATCTCATAGAATACCGCCGATTATAGCCCGTTGATTTCATTTAAGGCGCAAAACAAAAATAGAATATTTTTCATTTGATTTCTTCAACTATTGATAAGAATTCAGAAGTCAAGTTTCATTTAAAGTAATTAATCATTTTGACTGGCTGTGTTTACGTAAATTATAAGTAGAAAAGCAGTAGGAATTAAAATGAACAGTGCAGTAGCAATAAATGCAAGAATATTTACTTCCATAATCTCATCGGTTTTTTTTTCAAAATAACTCGGGATTTAATCCCACAGAGATGATAAATCTTTCACCTGTCAATTCAATGAATGCATTACCTATCGATGATCTTGAATCGGATCAATATCATGAATAACAATATCTGAGCTATTAAATTAATTCGTCGTCGAGAATTGAATAGTATAACATACGAACATCTTTTATCCATACTAAATCCAAAATGGGATTCCCGGACCAATCAAAAACCCCTTTACTTTATTTATCCTTCTTTTCTTTATTTTCTATAACCTACCTTCCTTAGGTCTTCCTTATAGAACCATCAAACGAACTCTAACCACCCGCCCCAACTACAAAAACCCAACAAACAATACAAGCGAAGTGGAAAAAGAGAGGAATTAGGTTCTAAATTTTAATGATCTAAATTTCTTTGGAAGACAAATAAGTATGAGAAAGATGAGTCGCGGGAGAAAAGATGAAATATTCTATCAACTTCACTATTTTAGTTATTTTTTAGTTTAGGGTTTGTTCTTTCTTCGACAGAATCCTGAAAAAAAGAAGGGAAACCCCTTCAGAATTCAATTATGCTCTCTGTCCCTTCTTTCACAGAAAATCGAGAGGCGAATTGATGTACTTATTGGATCCGTCGGGACTGACGGGGCTCGAACCCGCAACGTCCGCCTTGACAGGGCGGTGCTCTTGCCTATTGAACTACAATCCCAGGGAAATAAGAAGAGATCTAGCAGAAATTTTGGATTCTTTTTTATTCTCTCGTACCAGGTATTTTTTCGTATCAGGTATTTTTTAAGAACAAGAGGGTTCTACCATCTGATAGTAGATTGACAAATTGTTGGGCCGAGCTGGATTTGAACCAGCGTAGACATATTGTCAACGAATTTACAGTCCGTCCCCATTAACCACTCAGGCATCGGGGTTTCATAAAAAGAAAAACAAGGTAATGCTATTTGTTTTCAACTAATTTTCGTTTTCTTATTAATATGTAATACTTATTTTCTTTGATAATTGTTGGAAAATGATGTTGTGCGTATTGAAATTCCTTAAAGAATGAAGAATTTGAAGCTTGTTTCTTGTGAAACACTAGAAGATTTGTGGGTTTTAGACATCATTTTGATATGACTATATTTTGTTACTCGTGAGACACTAGAAAATTTGTGGATTTTAAACTCCAAAACATTATTTTTATATGACTATGTTTTCGTTACTATGTTAAGTGCTAAGTTTTTTCGGATATCATGTGGTGTAATTCCAGATTTGTGGGTGAACTTTTGAATTAGTATGTAATCGTTTATGTTTGTTTGTTGATTAGAGTCGTTTATGTATGTTTGTCCATTAATGTTCATAGTTGCCCGTTAGTGTTTATTTGTCCATTAGTGTCAATTAGTGTCGGTGTGTTAGTTTGTCCACTAGTGCCCGTTAGTGTTCGTTTGTTAACTTGTGCCGGTAGCGTCCGTTTACAATATTAACAAACAGACACGAACAAACTCAATACCTTAATGGGCGGACTCAGACACAAATTTTTTTTCGGTAGAGTGTTCTTGAACCGTTCGTTTGTCCGACAAAAGCTTAACAAACGAACACAGACAACGTCTCGTCCGATTCGATTTGGTACGTTTACAACCCTAATATTATTTACTTATTTTTGCATATTTATAAATGTTTATTAATTCATTCATTTTTCTCTAATTCGCTCTCTTTCCTTTAATCTTAAGACCAATTTAGAAGTAAAATATTTTATTGTGAAAGTGTATCCGATAACTGATATATTATTTGAAAATACATAAATCAATTATATTTCACCCTTGAAGTTATTTTAACGATTTTTTAGAAAATGAATTAAAAACTTTATGTTGGTTTTCCTTTAATGTCTTTTTTAAACGATTTTTCTGCTCATTTGATGGAATTCTGTAACATCCCGATTTGGGAATATATTTTCAACTTAGTATTATTATAAGTAATTAAAGTTTATGTAGAGTATATGCTGATTTTAAATTCCCATTTCGCCTTACTCCACTATGTAATTAAATCAAAACCTATATCTAACTACCTATTCTAATACAGTAAAATAAATATGGACACTTGTCATAGTTAATTCTCATAATTTTTTCCTTTCAAAACTAATATACCCTAATATATGTAATAAATCAATAATTATTCACTTTCCTTTTACACTATATTTATATAATATCTATATATTTTTATAAATATAAATATTAACATATTATTTTACTATATATTCAAAATATTTGGTGAATTCCAAAAATCAACAACAAATAATGTTTCTCAAATGAAAATTGTTTCGGTTTTTTTGTGGAACTTAAATTTGATTTTATGGGTCAAAAGTTGATAAATAGATTGTTTGGTACAGGTTAACTACATTTTGGTCAAAATTTGTTAGGGTCAAAAATCAAAATTTTGAGTATGTTTAAAAGTTTGAGAATGCAAAATAGATTTATCGTCAAATTTGTTATGGGTTCAAAGTATTGACTTTATAATGTCAAAAGTATGAAAGCTAAAATTTTAATCATGATTCGGGTTTCAAATTTATTTTTAAGGACATTTTTTGAAATAATCAAAAGGTTCGGGATTTGACAAAAACTGACTATTTTCCTCTCAACTATTAAAATTTAAGAAAACATTGCGAACACTTTCAACATGCCACCCCCATACCTATCAATGCTTAACTTTTATCAAATTTGAAATATTTATGTTAACATTCATTTTTCTTTCAATGGTGATCAGAACATTGTATGGGAAGCATGACATGCTAAACTATACTCAAATGAAACAAAATATTCACAAAATTGAATGGGTTAACATGTTTTTTATGCTGTCATTATGACAAAGTCGAGAAGCCCTCTGAAACTTATCAAAATATTTTTTCATGGTGTAGCTCAGAAAAACATAGTTCTTGAAGAACATCTATTGTTACAATTTAATATTCTACTTTTCTTTTATGGGTGGTAAATTGATAAATATATCAATAAAGGTAACACTCCTTTTGTATTTAGGTTGAGTTGTTAGAACTACTATCGTATGTGAAGTCTTATTTCCGAAATTAGTTCATAACCAAAATTCTTTCAATTATACATATATAACACCAAGAATGAATTTTTCAATAGAAAGAAGCATTCTCGGGTACGTTTTTGCACGGACATTTTTTTTATTAAGTTCATTTAAAAAAATCATTTTGCTTTACAATTTATGTACACATTGTATAGATACAAGCATAGATGTAATACATTTTTTTCATATACGCTATGTAATTATTTGTTTTACTTATAATTTTATAATTTGAATTATCCCGTGTGTGACACGTGCTCTAAAACTAGCTACCTCATAATACAAAAAAACTTCATTCGGTGTTCGTAAGTTTCTTGGTATCAAATTAACAAGTTTGACTTTCTTTAATGATTGGGAGTAAGATCTTATAATTTGTGGTATTATTGAACCTAGTCTCATTTTTATGAGGTTTCTGTCGATGAGACTAATTACACGTACTAATGCGTATTTGGTCGGTTCATCTGGCATTCTGTATTCGTCGATCTATCTTTGAGTATTGTGTATTTCTCCATAAGAAAATTGTTCCATGCTTCTCAAAACGATAGCATGCGGCGTCTAATTCTAAAGTTGAACAAAAGGTGTTCTCACATTGTTCATTGAATCATCATGGCTTCATAACCATTTTTTTAAGATTACCGTGTCTTCTATTGAGTTTTTCTTCCTTTTTTTTTTTAATGTTGAGGGCAACTACCTAATATTCACAACTAGGGGTGTGCAAATATCGGTTCAACCCGAAAAATACCTGATACCCGGCCCGATTTATGACCGAACCGAACCGAAAGTGCATAGTTCAGGTTGTACTCGGTTGTTATTTCATTCTATATTCGGGTTCGGTCTCGGTCTCGGTTTTGGACCGAAAGATCAGAACAATGACCGACCCGACCCGAAAAGTAAGTACCACTGCTCGTTGTTTGCTTCTTCCGCCGATGATGGGAGTCGGAGAAACCACCTAGTGTTCTTATGAGACCGAGAAAGAAGATGAAACAGAGTGTTGTTTCTATCTTGAAGACATGCAAAAGCCTTTTGTATTTTTAATTTTTGGGAGAGAAACAACTGAAAAGATAAATTGGAATAAAGCTGCTGAGTGTTGTACCAGCTAGTAGAGTAGATGTTAACTTAGCATGTGTGACTTTTCTCAAATTCATTCAATAAAACTCTTGTGTTTTGAATTAAGATAATAATTTAGTAAATTTAAACTTAAAGTTATAAATATTAATCATTCTAGAAATTCATTATTTTTAATTATTAAACACTTTTAATAAAATTATAGATTATAAAAGGGGTTGCGGCGCAGCTTGTTGCCCGTTTGCCTGCCACTTTATTGTAATCGTTTTATAGTAAATTATATAAAACTTCGATTGTGATGAAAAAAAAAAGAGAGAGTATATTTTATGGATATATTGGAAAAAAAAATCAGTTGCTTGCCATCATTTTTAATTAGAACTAGTCTTAATATTTTTTTTATTAAGAACGTAAAGTCAATTAAAAGTTTTTGAAAACCTTGACACCCAACATTAACATTTTTTTAAATGCATTAAAAAATAAACAATATAAGTTATAAATGTTGAAAGAAGGATGAGCAAAAATCAATATGGTACCGATTGGTACCGGTACCGATTTGGTACCGTCGATATCGAATCGGTACCAAGGTTTTGAGTTTTCGGGAACGGTACGCTACCGGTATTTTCCGAATTTTATCTTAAATACCGGTACCGAACCGAACATTTCGGTACCGGTACAAAAAATTTGCGATTTTCAGGATCGGGATTTTCGGTACTGGTATCGGTCAGTACCGAGCTCATCCCTATGTTAAAATAAGTTTGCATTATAAATGTTAAAATAAACTAGATTGACTTTAAGAATTGTATCACGTTCAATTATTTACAATTTTGCATAAACTCAAGCCTATTTTTTTATATAATTTTATAAGAATGTGCCACTTCTAGAAGAACCAAAAGGTTTTGTTGTGGAGCAAAACCCAACACATCTATCTCAAACCTTTTAGAGTAAAACCCCTCACATGTCCCCCTCTCTCTTTAAAATCGTCATAGTACAACTTGAAAACCCAAACGCAGATTTTTCTCTCTCTCTCGAACCGTCGGAGCTAACCCTCAACACATTTCAGATCGCATTCAGTTCATCATCTGATAAATTACACAACTACGTGGATTTACAGATAGTAGGCCAACCCATTTATCTGCTCGTCGGTCTCGGTCCTCTACCCATTACCCGACCGACCGACACCGAAAGCAACCGAAACCCGATTTCAGTACAAGGTCCGGCCTTCGGTCCTCAGTTTTTTGCATTTGTTGGATCGGGTCGGGTCGGGTAATGCAGCATGTGCAGCCCTATTCACAACCATCTTTTTAATTACAAATTTTAATTAATGTTGAGGCAATTGCCTGTCAAGCAACTTAATAACCAACACCAACGGATGACTTCAAAGTTTTCAAAGGTCAAAAGCGGACTTTAAACTTGAGGTCTTCTTTAAACAAGAAAATAATCAAATTGAGGTCTTGTTAAGAAACAATGACCTAACTCAGGTGAAGTAACATTCTAACTTACACCCAAGCTAGTTTTAATTTGCCAACGCCAGTACCATAGCTTTCCAAAACTAACGTAACACCTTTTTTTATTAACAGCCAATAAACAGATAATTACCTAGGTACTCTGTACGGGGTGACCAAACGGAAAAATGCCACCGTTAGCTGACCTAACCAGCCGGACGAAGCCCTTAAGCGCCTTGAAGTTATCTCTAGTTCTGGGGAAAACCCACCCGCCTGAAGGTCTATTGGTGGTATACCAGGATGCTCTCAGCAACTAACCGAAGATCACAAAGATCCCGGTCTTCCTTCATTGAGCATTCATGCCCTTTCCAAAGTAATGTCTCGGGGGATTGAACTTGGGTCTCTATTAAAGAACCTATGTTTCATACTACCACACTGTTTTGGTTAAAAATCGGTCTAAGGATCAATGAACCAAATTTGTAAGCGAGGATTGGTGCTAGTATGGATTAATGCGATGAAAATAACAGTTATAAACGATGAACACAGAGATTTATACGAGGAAAAGCCCTTGGTAACTAGTATCCCGCCTGCACAAAAACCTCGGGTAGTGAAAACTATCACTACCAATTATATTAAGCTTAAAAAGGATACAAATGGTGGAATAATAGCTGATCGTGAATACAAGTGTTTTCTATGAACTCTCAATGCTAAAGTGTTGTGTGTTGTGATCAGCTATCACTCGATATATATATACAATGAAATACAACGGCTAATTAACTACTTATGCTATAATCTCGGCCACGTTTGGTTTACTCTTTCAACTCGACCGTTTAGGAGCGGGGACGAGAAGGGAAGACCAGGTAAAATATTCCTTCCGCAATAATCGGAATTCTGATAAGCACGTGTTATACCTGCAAAAAATAGATTAGAATATAACTGAAATTGACCGTTAAGGATCCTTGAACCATTGAGGATCCTTAGTCCTGCTAACAGTTGCCAACGATACTTGAATTTCGAGGATCAAAGATCCTGGTCCCAACAATTGCCCCCAAACATGATAGGTGTGAAAGGGGAACAACTGTCATGTTTATCCCGAGAAGAGTGCACCGTAACCGTCGATTAAAAGTGGATGTGACCGTTGCCTGCCATCAAATAATTGCGCCTACTTAATAGGCTCAAACCCTTATATCTTCCTTCTTCATCGGATTATAAGCATAGTTCCGGCATAACCACCAGGTATCCTCCTTTCTTTTTTCTATTATCTCCTATATCTTTCTCATCATTCTATCACAATGCCTAGAAGAGACCAGAAAGCTTCCTTTCGTTCGAGTCCTAAGGATATTACTCCTGTGCTCCAGACGCAACATCTTCTTAAAGATCCAGCTTCCGAGATCTGCAAATTCATCAACGAAGAGATCCAGAGAATCTCCAAACGCTTCCCCAAAGGAACGGTGTTCAGTGCGTACGAATCCCGATTAAGGAGCGATTGTGTTTCTTCGGACTGGGTTTGTTTTCCGGCACTCCCATTCCTTCTCGGCCTCTCGTATCCGTTTACCGACCTTACAACTTCCTTCTTTTCCTTCACCGGTCTTAGCTATATTCAAGCTATGCCGATGATGTGGAGGACTTTGCATACCTTTGAGAGACTGATTGCAGAGCAGGATCTCGACTTCAATCTTCCAGCCCATTCTTACTTGTACAGCATCGTAACTCATGGTTCTAGCATATTTCTCTTCAAGAGTAAACCCTTCCAGCCTTTGCCGATCAACAAGACTACTCATAACGACCAAAGCTGGAAGAACCAGTTCTTTTTCGTTTTAAGAGACGATATCCCCGAAGGGAATTCCTTACCATCTCGCTGGATCATGAAGGGTAGGATAGTGGATCCAGAGGATAGGTGATGCTTGTTCTATTAATTGGCTAACCGTGGGTTTGTTGTTTTTTGTGTAGTATCCAATTTTTCTGATCTTGTCGCTGACCCTGTAGGTATTGAAAAGGTAAAGGTGTTCCTGTCTCTGGATCCTTTTGATAGGACCTTCAAAGCTATCGTTGAAGAAGCTGAGGATTCAGATGAGAAGACCGCCAGCTCCTCGGAAACAATGTCAAGTAAGTTAGAATCCATCCTTTAATTCTAAGTTTACTAAATAAGAAAAGATAACAGATAATAACTTATCTTTTTTCGGGCAGGTGCACAGAAGTCCTCATCCAAGTCGTCCAAAAACTTGTTTGGTCCGTTCCAGTTGGAGGATGTTGATAGCCTCATCTCTTCTCACTCCTCTGAGAAGAAGCCCATGAAGAGCTCTATCCTCGCGCCGCCAAAGACCATGACCACCCGATCCAAGGCCAGCATGAAAAGGAAAAGTGATCCTGACATGGAGATCCACAGTGCCTAGGATGTGTTCGATCAGCTTTCGGAGGTAAGGATCCTTTATCCATAGGTACATGTAGTTTGACTACTTTATTAATTCTCCTTCTTTCTTTAGGCCATGGCCAGCTTCAAGAGCCTATATGATGAAAATGTGGCCAACACGGAAAGAGAACTGGCCAAATACCGCGCTGGCATCAACCTAAAAGATAAGCTCAACGCAACACTTCAAGCCAAGAAAGAGGCGTTGGAGAACAAGCTGGCCCTCGCGGATATCCGGGCTCAAAAGCAGGTGGTTGAGGTCACGGAGCAAGCCAAGGTATGGGCCGGTAAGGCAGTGCTCACAGCCAGAATCAAGATGGATGCCGAAGCTGAAGATCCCAACTTCGACAGGTCCACATGGAATGTGGCTATGTGGGAGAAGGCCTTGGTTGGCTTCGGTGAAGAGAGCGAGGATGCAGGGGCTGAAAGGAAGATCGAGGATGCTGGGACGAGCGGGATCAAGGATGATGCATTAGAGGTCAAGGAGGCGGGTGATGGTGAAGGTGATGTGGCGAAGGAGTAGCTGGTGCAATGGGCGATGATGGATATGAAGACAAGGCCAGAGCCCATTTTTTATGATGTTTTAATGGTTTTTGTTTACCGTTTGTATGGACAATGGTAGTGGCAATCCTTAGGATCTGTGATCCATAAGACAATTTTCAAAGGTGGTTAGGGTGGAGGGATCCTTAACTTTATGGGGATGAAGCCTTAACCGTCTTTGTCTTTTAAATTTCTGCATGAACTTTGACGTAGTTTGATTCGGGTGGATGGTCCACGTTTTGCTGGTGAAGTCCGGATCGCCTTTTTATCTTGCATATTATGATATAACTCTTTTGATTTCTGCTTTATAACCTGTGTCACTAAGATAGAGGATTCTCAATCCTTAGAACTTTTTTCTTTAAGATATTTTCCTGTCAAAACAAATCATCAAAAGAGGATATAATAGTTAGAAAATCTAGATTAAATTCCAACTAGGACAAGCCCAACAAATCGTGGGGACAAGCCCAATAAAACGTGGGGACAAGCCCAATAAATCGTGGGTATAAATCGTGGGGACAACCCAATAAAACGTGGGGACAAGCCCAATAAATATGAGCGACGAGCCGATCCTTGGCGTTGGCCCAATTGTACGCGGTGACGAGCCTAACCCGGCGTCGACCTTAACTTGTGTATATAGTATGTCTACCATTTAATTTGTAGGATCCAAGATATAATTTTTAGCCAAGAAATTGTCAGCCATGTATAGTGCACTGGTCCCACAGCCTCCAATTATACCCGGATAATTGTGCGCTCCAGGCGAGGGTGTAAAAACCCTAATTCGGGAGATAAGGTGAAGACCTTATAAACATAGCGACAAGGCTGATTAAACTTAGGAGAGAGTTGGCCAACCCGTTTTTTCCACTTGAGGGCCCTATTGCTCGGCATTTCTGCAACTTGACACATTTGACAAAACAAAAGTATAATGTGAAAATATAAACATAAAGTAAAATTTTACCAAGTATCGGACTGAAGCAATTGATTAGAATCCAGGATCCTGATAAACAAAAATACTTTTTTAGATGGATTGCATTCCAAGCCCTTGGGAGCATGTCACCTTCCATATTCATCAAACGATATGCCCCCTTTCCTGCTTCGGCTTCAATTAGATAAGGACCCTCCCATTTGGGTGCCAGCTTCCCGTCGGCGGGATTAGTTGTGTTTTGGAACGCCTTTCGAATGACTAAGTCTCCAACTTCAAATCTTCTAATTCTGATATTCTTGTTGTATGCACCAGCCATCTTTTGTTGGTAGGTTGCCATCCTGAATCTTGCTTGATCTCTGAGTTCTTCCACAGTATCTAGATCTTGGACAAAATTGTTATCATTTGTCTGAGGATCACGGATGCTTGTTCTGGCTGTTGGGTACACCATTTCAGTGGGGATCACTGCCTCAGCTCCAAAGACTAACGAGAACGACGTCTGTCCCGTGGCATTCTTTGGAGTTGTCCTATCTGCCCAAAGCACATAGGGTAGTTCCTCAGCCCATTTGCCTTTCTTTGCTCCAAGCTTTTTTTCAGGTTGTTGATGATGACTTTGTTGCTTGATTCTGCTTGGCCGTTTGCTTGTGGATGGACTGGTGTTGAAGTGATCATTTTGATTCCCTAGTTGTCACAAAAGTTAGTAGTTCTTTTCCCAATAAATTGGGAACCATTATCACAAATAATTTTAGAAGGAATTCCAAATCTAGTTATAATGTTACGTTTGATAAAGGATATAACTTCCTTTTCCCTAACTTGAGGGAAAGCCTCAGCTTCAATCCATTTAGAGAAATAGTCTGTCATTGCTAACATGAAGACTTTTCATCCTGGAGCTGTGGGGAGTTTACCCACTATGTCCATTCCCCATTTCATGAATGGCCACGAAGAGACAATAGGATATAAGGGTTCTGCCGGTTGATGGAGAATGTTTCCGTGCCTCTGACAAGCATCACACTTCCTGGAATATTCCATAGCATCCTTCTTCATTGTAGGCCAGAAGTATCCGGTTCTTAGAATCCTTGAGAATAATGCTCTGCCCCCTGTATGGTTGCCACAATCTCGTTCATGGAAATCCTTCAGTACTTCTTGGATCTCGGATCCTTCGATGCACCTTAAATATGGACCTGCAAGGGATTTCTTATATAGCATGTTATGTACAATAGTATATTGTGATACCTTGGCCCTAAAAGCTTTGGGGTTCTCTTCTTTTGGGATTTCTCCATCTTGATTATACTTCATTATCGGAAGGATCCAGGATGAATGATCGAGTGAACGATCCTTAGGATCCGTGTCCTGACTCCCATCTATTTCCATTGCTAGGCATTCCTCAATTTCAGGGGATAGGGCATGGATGATAGGGATTTTTTTATTCTCCGGGAGCTTTAAAGCTGAAGCTAGGTTTGCTAAGGCATCGGCCCCAGCATTTTCTTCTTTTGGTACCTGCGTAATTGTAAAATAATCAAAGGATCCTGCAAGATCCTTTACTAAATCTAGATATTTACTTAGTTTCTCACCTTTGACTGTGTATGAGCCATTAAAGTGATTAGCAATTAATAATGAATCTACAAAAATTTGAAGATACCTGATTTTCATACCTTTGGCTAGTTGTATATAGCTGCGATAAGTGCCACATATTCTGCCTCATTGTTAGTGGCTTGGAATTCACAATCTATCGAATGGGGTAGTATGTCCCCCTGTGGCGATTTCAGTAGTACTCCTGATGGTCGGTCTATTTGTATATATTTTAGTTTGCTAATTTAGTCGTTTTAATCGTTTAGTTTAGGAACTATGGTACTTCATACATGTTTATTGTGTTTCAGATCACAGGTACTTAACGCGCTTAATTTGGACCTGTACGAGCATAGAATGAAGACCCGGGATGTCCAGCACGCAAACCGAGACGTTAAAATGGGCTTGCTGACTGAAGAGACCCATCGCGTAGCGCGATGGGTGTTGAAGGTGGGGCATCGCGCTACGCGATGCCCTAGAATTATTGATCAGGCGTTGACTTCTGGACCATCGCGTAGCGCGATGGACCTGGGGAGGAGACCATCGCGCTACGCGATGGTCCCCAGAATCGTTAAAGTTAGGGTTTTGTTTTACATTACATCTTGACGACCCTAGACGTTATTCTTCACCTTCCAGGCGATTTTCAGAGCAGCAAGGAGAGCCACCATCACTTCCAATCATCTTCGAGCATCATACACGTCATACCAGATCATAACCGAAGCCCGAGAGATGCCGATGCGCGACTAGTTCTTTCGAGTCATACCCGGGATGTAGAGTATTGTATCTTTCAGTTTTTCTCATGTATTAAGAACGAATTGATTGTAACTATTGTTGATGTTAATCTATGAGTATTGATGTCTAGTATGATTGTGCACAATGTCAGTTTAGGTTTATTTCGATCGGAACGATTAGTGTGCCAGTTGCTATGATAATTGCTTGTAGGATTGTTTTGACCTGTTAATTGCAAGAAAGCATACGTTTGCCCTTAGTTGAGTCACACTGGCAGGGACCATTTGATAATCAGTGTCGTGTGTTAGTGAGTGTGGATGCATAAGGTTTAACCGTTAGTCAGTCTGTAGTTGACACAGGATAGTTTATCTGTTATGTGCATGAGTTTGCTGTTAGGTTACGTACTTGGATTCCCGGGTATGATTTGTCTTTGCTAATTGATTGAATACGTGATTACTTGTTTGCTTATTATAAAATATAAACTTTTTGCTAGTGTGATCAGCGCTTTAATTGAAACACTTCATAATGTTAGGAATCGTTTACACTTTACACTGACCACATACTCCTCGTGGTTCGACACCCTACTTACCCTGACTAGTTTAAGGTGATTAGGACACTGATTTATACAGTTTTTGACTAGATAGCGACAGTCTAGCATCAAAAAGGCGCCACTCACAATCCTGTTCCTTTGACATTTGAGGCTCCATCAGTGAAGAGTGTCCAAGAATCCTTGGTTTCTTTAAGTTGTTGAACTTCAAGATTGGCTTGTTCTTCTAAATCACTACTGAAATCAGCCACAAAGTCCGCTAGTGCCTGTGACTTAATTGAATTTCTAGGCTCATATTTAATATCATATGCACTCAATTTTATAGCCCATTTGGCCATTCTACCTGACATTTCCGGTTTCTAAGGACATCTTTTATGGGATAATTAATTTTTACAACGATAGTATGAGTTTCGAAATAATGTCTTAACTTAGTTGAATCCATAATTAGAGCAAGAATAAGTTTTTCTAGGTGAGAGTACCTGGATTCGGCATCGAGGAGACTTTTACTTACATAGTAAATTGGATGTTGATTACCTTCGTGATCTTTTACCAAGACCGCACTCAAGGCAGTGAGGGAGACGGCTAGATAGAGGATCAATGATTCTCAATCTATAGGTTTCATCAAAGCGGGGGCTGAGGATAAATAATCCTTCAGAGCGGTGAGAGCAGCTTCATGTTTCTCCGTCCACTCGAGTTTTTTGTTTTTCCTCAGGATGTCATAAAAATCTTTACATCTTTCCGAGGATTTTGATATGAACTTGTTAAGTGCCGCCACCCTTCCTGTCAATCTTTGTACCTCTTTGATGTTTGTTGGAGACTTGAGGTTCAAGATGGCTTGGATTTGCTCTGGACTTGCTTCTATCCCCATTTTGGTTACCAAATACCCCAGGAACTTTCCGGTTTTGACACCAAATACACATTTAGCAGGATTTAACTTCATGTTGTATTTGTCAAGGATGTCAAATGCTACTTCTAGATCCTTAAGGTGATCCTCTGCCTTCTTTGATTTTACCACCATGTCATCGATGTAGACTTCCATGGTATCTCCCAACTGTTCCTTGAACATCATGTTGACTAGTCTTTGATATGTAGCACCTGCATTTCTAAGACCAAACGGCATATCAATATAACAATATATGCCCGTAGGGGTTATAAACGCTGTATCCTCTTGATCAGATGGTTCCATCTAGATTTGTTGAAATCCTAAGGAAGCATCCATAAAGGTCAACATTTCGTGCCCTGCGGTAGCATCCACCATGGAGTCAATGCGGGGAAGAGGGAAAGGATCCTTGGGACAAGCCTTATTTAAGTCAGTAAAATCGATACATACCCTCCACTTTTCATTTTTCTTTTGAACTACAACCACATTGGCTAACCATTTTGGATAGTTCACTTCCCTAATCATACCTGCCTTTAGTAGTTTCTGTACCTCTTCTTGGATGATCGCGTTTCTTTCAGGAGCGAATTTCCTTCTCTTTTGGTGAATAGGCCTGAAAGAAGGATCAATTCCAAGTTTATGGATTATTACATCTTTAGAAATACCTGTCATATCTTCGTGCTTCCATGCAAAGGTTGACTTTCTTCGTTGTAAGAAGAATATTATATCCTTCTCAATGGACTCTTGTATTTCAACACCTATTTGGACTTTGCCGTCAGGATTCTCAGGGTGCAAGACCACTTCCTTAGAGTCTTGTTCCCTAGTCTCCATGACATTTCTCCGTGTTTTCTGTAATTGCTACGCTTCCCTCAACTTTTTTGTAGACTTCATTGAGGAAGTGTAGCAATCCTTAGCGTCTTGCTGATCACTTTCAATCTTTGCTATCCCCCATGGGGTAGGCAGCTTCACGTATTGATGGTAAGTGGAGGGGACCGCCTTCATCTCGTGTATTCATGGCCTGCCAAGAATAACATTGCAACAAGACAAGGAATCGATAACACAAAATTTTTGAATCAAATTTACTCCCTCTATATATATAGGTAGTTTGATGTCCCCAATATATTCTTCGTTTCCCCACTGAACCCTACAAGAACTGAGGACCGTGCGAAAATTTCCGACTCCAGGATATTCATCCTTCGAAGTACTTCTAGTTGGATAATGTTAACTGAACATCCTCCATCAATGAGTATCCTGCGTACATAATGGTTATAAATAAATAAAGTAATGACTAAACCGTCATGATGAGGATCCTGAACATTGACTCAATCATCCTCATCAAAAGAGATAATTCTTCGCTCGGCTGTTGAGAAGTCTTGATTGGCCTTTCACCATTCTCCAGTTTGCATTCTTTGGCGTACTTCTTTGCAGCCGAGTAAGATGTTCCACAAATGTCGGATCCTCCAAAGATCATGTTGATAACTTGAGCATCAAGGGGAGGTGGAGTAGCTCTTTCCGGAGCTGGTTCAGGATCCTAGTTCCTGGGCTTTTTTCTTCTGAACAGCTCCTTAAGGTGACCCTTGTTGAGGAGGTAGCTTATCTCCTTTCTCAAGGCTATGCAATCTTCTGTCATATGGCCGAAGTCTTCGTGAAAGGCACACCATCTCGATTTGTCTTTGGGGAGCGGTGCCTTCTCATTTTTTCTTGGCCATCTTGCTTTGTCGCCCAGGTTCCTAACAGCAAGCATCACTCCTCCCATATCTACGGAGAAGCAATAATCAGATATTCTTGGACAATCTTCATCGTCCTCCTCCTCTTCTACAACATTGATCTTCTGGCCATTTGGTTTATTGTATGGCTTAAAGTTGCTGTTCCTGAAGTAGAATCCTTGTTTCTTGTCTTGAGATTCATTTTTCACTGAAGTGCTCAGTTGATCTTGTATTCTTTGATCCTCCTCCAACCTGATGAATCTTAAAGCTCTGTTTCGGACTTCATCTAAGTTCCTGCAAGGGGTCATCACAAGATCTTGATAAAATGGAGAGTCCTTTTGTAACCCCATTTTGAATGCCTCAACAGCTGTCGGGACATCCAAATTTGGAATTTCCAAGGCCTCTCTTCCAAACCTTGTAAGGAACTGCCTAAGGGGTTCCCCACGAGGTTGGACAACTCTATATAAATCACTAGTTAATTTTTTGAAAGATCTACTGCACGAAAATTGACTATTAAATAGATTGATCAAATGAGAAAATGAGGTAATAGAATAAGGAGGAAGACTTAGCAGCCATTTAAGGGCGGATCCAGTGAGGGTTGAGTCAAAGCCCTAACACAAGCAAGCCTCCTTCAATCTTTCTGGAATCGGGTTGATTTCCATTCTCTCACAATATAAGGCCACATGTTCCTCAGGATCCGTGGATCCATCGTATAGTTTCATACTAAGCAGTAAAGCGCTTTGGTATCTCGGCATTGCAAATCGGTGGAGCAAACCTGGATATGTTGTGGCTTCCTGCAGGTACTTCGGGAATAGGTTTGATGACTCTAGGCACACTCGATATCATATCCTTGAGCTTTTGTAGCTCACGGGCTATGGTTTGGTTGATCCTAGTATCCTGCAAACTAGCATGGTTAGTGCCAAAAGACGGATTATCATAAATGTTACCTTTTACGTGATCAAAAGATCTAGCTCCATAGCTGCGTCCGGGATATATTGTTTCGGCATCAGCGGTTGGTACAGCAGGAGCAGTAGTTTGCATGGGTATGAAATCGCCTTCATGGATCTCCAATGGCCTGGACCTGGGTTCCTTCAGAGGTTCATCTCCATAAGGATGGTAGGATTCTAGACACCGATAGATGATGGATTCTGTTTGGAAACCCAAGGATCCTGATTGAAAGACTGAGGATCCTTGAAGTTGTTGGTTGGAGGATCCTTGACGGAATCCTAAGGGTTCAGGTTGGAATGCTGAGGATCCTTGCAAATGGTGATTGAAGGATCTTAAAGGTTGACCCAATGATTCTTGTTGAAGGATAGAGGATCCTTGCGAATATTGGTCAGAGAATTTTTTCTGGGGGAGGTCCGAGGATCCTTGCTGAGGATAAGTGGATGCTGGGCACCTTTGGTCCGGGAAATCCGAAGTGCTGAAATCAAGCATCCTCGGCATAATGGGGCTTGTGTTTTCAGCGGCCTTCTTGGTCCTCCTGATTTCCTCGATCTCGTAGAGGATCCTCTGATTAGTCTTGTTCTGCTGCTCCATATAGCTCTTCATCTGTGAACACAAAACAAAGACATCATTGTTAGCAGTTACCGTTTGGGAGACACTAGTGGATTTCGATCCGGAGAAAATAGCAGTCTCTTTCTTCTGAGCAACAGTTATTGGCTTTTGTGGCTTTGTAGGGCCAGGCAGCGGTGGCAAGGTCACTTGAGCCGGGACACTCGAAACAGCAGTTGTGGGAATAGCTTTTCCTTGGGAGGCCATTGAGTGAGTGATAATAAAGGATTGAATAGAGGTATGGATTTTTTGTGATTAAAGCACCAACAGCCCCACGGTGGGCGCCAAATTGTTTTGGTTAAAAATCGGTCTAAGGATCAATGAACCAAATTCGTAAGCGAGGATTGGTGCTAGTATGGATTAATGCGATGAAAATAACAGTTATAAACGATGAACATAGAGATTTATACGAGAAAAAGCCCTTGGTAACTAGTATCCTGCCTGCACAAAAACCTCGGGTAGTGAAAACTATCACTACCAATTATATTAAGCTTAAAAAGGATACAAATGGTGGAATAATAACTGATCATGAATACAAGTGTTTGCTATGAACTCTCAATGCTAAAGTGTTGTGTGTTGTGATCAGCTATCACTCGATATATATATACAATGAAATACAACGGCTAATTAACTACTTATGCTATAATCTCGGCCACGTTTGGTTTACTCTTTCAACTCGACCGTTTAGGAGTGTGGACGTGAATGGAAGACCAGGTAAAATATTCCTTCCGCAATAATCGGAATTCTGATAAGCACGTGTTATACCTGCAAAAAATAGATTAGAATATAACTGAAATTGACCGTTAAGGATCCTTGAACCATTGAGGATCCTTAGTCCTGCTAACAGTTGCCAACGATACTTGAATTTCGAGGATCAAAGATCCTGGTCCCAACACACACCATACCAGAAAGGACACTAATACCAATCTCAAATATATATTTTTAGTTATTTAATATAATTTAATATATGAGAACTACAAGATAGTGCCCCAAACTCCTAATAAATGTATCCCAATCCCAAATACCAAATCAGTGTCACTAGAATTAGCATGATTTTACCTTGGTCACCACTGACTGCTTAGAATGATTCTGACCTATGCAAATAGTCTAATATGACAATATTACACATAATATTCTTCCTAGAAGTAACTATCAAGATTATGTCCTACAATCATGTGCCGGGTTTAGACATGAGAACAATCAAGATAATAAAGTGCGTGCTAATAGAGGTTCAATTTGATTCACTGAAAATGATAAAACCTGTTTGTAAATTAGACTTTATATGAATCATATAAACTCATAGACTCATAAAGAATCAAAAAGTTTTCAAATATTTGACTGATTTGTTATATCCGTGTAATTTTCCTTTATTTCACATGCTTTAACTATTCGTTGTCACTACAAGTATTGCTGGGTGACAAAATACTCATGTTAAACTTGGTAACAGGCCGTTTTTATGTTTGTAAACAAAATAATTACTTTTATATTATAAAACACCTCAAATTTATTATTCGTTTAAGATTTTAAAGAGTGTTGTGCTTCATGTAAGTATATATTTACCAATTACCATCATATAAGTATTTAACCTCAATGTCTCATCTAGTTTTTCCAATCATAAGAAATATGATGTAACAACACACCTTCAATCACAATAAAACATAATTATCACAAAGTTTAAAACAAAATTGTAAGACAAAAGTCTCAAACCAAACCACTTATACAAATCAGTTTTGCCTTTTTAAGGCTTAAACCCAATCAAACCCAACCGCTGACCTCGTTTCATACCTTGAACCTTGTCCACTTACACCTTCACACGTGTAATAACCCACACGTGTCTTTGGCTCCCACCCCTCCAAAAGAAGCTTCCAAAAAACCCAAACACACACACACACACACACACACACACACACACTTACGAACCCTAACCACTTCGATCAATCACCCACTTCCATATTTCAACTCCAAAGTCAACTTCCTTATTTCATTAATCAATCAGGTAATCTTTCTTTACTTCTGTTCGATTCACTCGCCTAATTATTATTACTACCTCTTGGTTTCATTCTATCTTTTCTGATTTCAATTCGATTGTGTATGATCTTGTTTACTGAGCTGTTTTAGTCCAAGATTCGTGAAACCCACTTCGTATTCGATTCAATTAAGTATTTAAAACTTTTGTCTGATTCATTTATTGTGTGAATTGTTTGTTTAGTTTGCAAAGTTGACTTTTGCTTGCTGAAGTCAAAGTCCGTTGATGATTGTGAGATATTGAGTAAACAGAATGCCAGCGGTTCGGCATTGCACTCGGGTTGATACTTTCGAGCTTAAATTTCAGATGGAACGGAGACTCGGGTCACAGAAATCTCAGAATTACTTCAATTTGCTGACTAGGTTATTGAGTCTTAAGATTGGGAAATCGGAATTTGATAAAGTTTGTGTTTGTTTAATCGGTCGAGAGAATATTCGGCTGCACAATGAACTTGTTAGAGCGATTTTAACTAATGCGACCGTCTGCAATACGCCGCCTCCGAAGCAAGTCAAACATGACAGTTTGTTGACTTTCAAAGACGCGAACGGTGGTGGTCTGCAGTCGATATGCAGAGACGCGTTCCCTCAGTCGCCTAAAAAAGGAAGAACGCCAATTATTCGTGAAAGGAAGTTTAAAGACAGGCCGGTTCCTGGTTTGAATGAGAAGAGTCGTGAAAGAGTTCCGATTACAGCACCATTTGGGATTGATATACACTCGAACAAGAAACGAAAAGGGTCGTGTGATTATGCGGATTCTTCTTATTATAGCGGCCAACTTCAAAGTACAAGTGTGTTGGAGAATAGATTGAAGCAGAAGAGTAAAATGGAGGGGTTGGATGTTACAACAGATTGTGTTAACTTATTGAATAACGGGCTGAATTGTTATTTGAAGCGGGTTATAAAACCGACTCTGGAGTTAGCTAGATCAAGGTGTATACGAGAGCCTGGAAAGAAGTTAACAGCATCTTTATTGGATTTCCGGATGGCAACAATGGTGGACCCCAAGATTCTTGGAGAAGATTGGCCCGTTCAGCTCGAGAAGATTAGTTTGTCTGCTTTTGAACAGTCAGCTGGTTTGGAGAATAAATGATATGTTTTTGCCTTTTGAAAACCACAAAAAATTTTGGTTATAGAAGATTTAGGTTGTATACACATCTGAATGCTGATTCTTCGGGACAGGACGGCTGTCCATTGAAGTATAACGTTATGAATACTTTTGTAAGATCCTAGTCCGCTTCATATATTCTATTGGTTTTCTTTAGCTCTTACTATAATACTATCTGTTGATATTATCACTCTTGTTTTTTTTTTAGTTGTGGAAGTTATTTATATTATAGTCAACATCCTTTGTGTCACTGTTTGATTTTGTTATTAATAATCATATGCTACTTAAACTCTTTCCCCTTAAATATGGTAAAACAATCCCGAATGTTAATTCTAAATGTAACCGCTATCTTTCTCCTCGTCTAAGTGGAAAAACATACAATGGCTTGGCTTATCCTAGGGGACTTTAAAGCCCGTGAGCATCTTAAACTTTTGCACAAATTTACAAATATTGCAGCTTTTCAAGACTTCCAAGTCATGAAAAAGCTTTGTTCTTGCAGAAGAGATTGAAGGAATGCATAGTCACAACTAGGGGCGTGAGTTTTGACGAAACACGAACCTAACATGATCGCAGGTTTGGGTTTAGCCTAACCAGGGTCGGGTCGAACCCGCTTATTTAAACGGATCCTGTTTGCGGGCTGACCTGTATTTTTATATTTTTTTTGTTATAGTTAATTAGTAACTCAAAACCATTTGGGTCTAATTTATGTCAAAGTTTAAACTTTTAAAATACAAGTTGGCATAGTTTAAACATAATTTTTTAGAAAAAAACTATTATATAAATGCATAGTTCCTAAAGTATAAATATGAAACGGGTCAAACGGGCCGTGCCCGTGTCAACATGCGATACCAGTGTCATGTTCAGGTTCATGTGTCGAACATGATTTTTGGGTTGGTGCCGTGTTTCGGGTTTGACCCGCGAACATGACCCGTTTAGCATCCCTAGGCACAACATATGAACAAACAAGATTTTGGTTATCTTGAAATGTTTCAATACATTTTTTTTGTTCCTTTTAATTCTGTTGAAAAATATCCTGTTACCCTTTGGCTGTATGGTTTCTTGGCCTCAGTCCACATAGGCAAATCATGTAACAAGTAAACACAAAGTTTAATTTATTTACTTTCCTTCAATTATTATGATGATAAACAAATGGGAAAGCCATCATGTTATTACAGACAATACACCCTTTATGCCTTTTGTCATTTCCTTATTTTTACGGAATTCATTCGTGTATTTAGCTCAACAGTATTTGAGATCAATATCAATTAAACGCAGAACAATCCAGCCTGATATTTCCATTACTACCCGTCTTAACTCCAACCCGACCCAGTTTAGTCATAGCTGAGATAAATGCGTTATTGAAAGCTTGTGAGCTGGAGGCCCATGCGTCCACGGTCGGTTTGGACCTTGAGTCAGTGAAGAGGACCTGGTCAGAAGTAAACAATCCTTGTCCTTGTTGCAGGTTCTTGTAGTACACATTGTCAAATGTTCTTGGTGTGTTTGGGTCCATGTTTATGGCTATCCTCGGGTCAACGTTCTTCGGACACTGTTGCTGCAATTGGGTCGCATAAGTTGGGTTTAGAGTTGGGTCAACCGGGTTCTGCTTGCTGAAGTTGTATATCCTGTTTGAAAACTGGTTGCAATGCGAGAATCCAAGGGTGTGTGCACCTGGACATGGTAGTTGATTAATGTAGCCATTTTTTGTAAATGTTCTCAAAAACCTTAAAATAACTTATGATAGTCTACGAAATAAAGGTCCCTGAAAATTGAAATTTGAAACTTTTTTTGCTCGATAAAAAGCAGAATACCTTAAAAATAAATATATAGTGTGGTAAATATAACGGAAACAACATCCAATATTAACCGAGCAGGCAAGTGTCTCAATTTTTCCAATGAAGTCAAATTTTTCTTGCCCTTTTAAAGTCGAAAATTTCTTGCCCTTTTAAAGTCACTCAACTTTCATTTCAATGTGTAAATGTGTGTAATTTTGTTGATAAGTAAAATATATGAATCTTTGGTTCTATAAGTAATTTTTTTTTCTAATTAATTTGACTAGGAGGTAATATTGAATAAAAAATTTTCACTAAATAATAATTAGCTTTCATAACTTTTATACAAAGTCAACTGAAAAATAGTAATTACTAAATTGTAACCAATGTTAATGTGTTTTTTCATTTGTATCATCAATATTTAAAAAGAAGTTACATAGAATTAAAACATCCAATAAAAATTGAATGACTTTATAGAATCATGAAAAGCTTGAGTGACTTAAAAAAACACTTACAAAACTTGATCATTATTTGTAAAGTTAACTCTACAATAAATATTACAAAAACTTAATAGAACTTTAGAAGCTATTACGCATTTAAAATACACTTGCAAATTGCAATGACTTTCCAATGGATATTATGCACCTTTTGCTATATATCCGTTGATAAAAAGTAACAAAAATCATTCGATTCACAAGTAAACGCGTTAAAGATATAACATGTTACCTGATAGTGCAATCATGTCCGCTTGGGTCAACCCATGACCAGCAAACATGCGATTAAGTTGATCCAAATTCATGTTCGGTTTCGGAAGGTTCCCACCCACACTAGCCGACGTGGAACTCAGCCCATCTAGCCTCCCGAGCTCCACCGCGTACGACGGCCCACCCGCCTGCAAACACCACCATTACATATCATTAGCCAAACTACCTTAACCGTTGGTAAATAAACAAAGTATCAGTTATTATTACCAACGCAACAACATCCCGTGTAGCCATGGTGAGAATATCCGCACACGACACTTTATTTTTGCAACTCGCGACTGCATCGACCGCAGCTTTGGCTTTAATAACCGTATCGAACCCGTCCCCAGCCAATGACAGATTATCCGGGTGGTCTTTCTCTGCAGTGTTGGACCCACTTGATGCTATCATAACTGATGCATCACATCCCTATTTATTATTCCAAAAGCACAACACGTTAATAAGTGACAACTTATAGCCTTAACTGTTTAATGTTAATAAGTATTCGGTTTTATATAAACGAACCTGAACGAAACAATCATGGAAAAACAAACGAAGAGTTCCCGGGATGGTGACGAAGGTCTGCTTGACCTTCGCAGAGACCGCGTTGCGAACGATGGTTTCCACATTTGGGCAAATGTTCGCGTAGTAGTTTTGTTTGAGTTGAGCATAAGTGAAGTTTGAGAAGATGAGAATTGAAGAGAGAACAAATACTTGAATAAAAGTGACCCGACCCATGATGAAGGAATAATAATATGGGTTTAGTGTTTTGTTCAAGGTTGATATACTTGATAATGGCAATGAGCATTATTATATAAAGAAGACATAGGCAAACCAAGGTTGTGTTCAGTCACTAAGACAGCTGTTTAGATTTGGAATATTTTTGAAATTTTACAGTGTCATTTATTTTATATTTAGGTTTAATGATTTGATAACAAGATCCGTGTGGTCAATTTTGGCATGCAAAAAATGAAATGCATGATTATTTTATTTATTGGTATAATTATCTGACAAGAAAAAAGAAGATGACTATATGGGGACAAACTGCTAAGTAAGACGTAGGAAACGTATCAAAGTTGTGGGCTAGCATGCAAGTTGTTAAACATATTGGTGAGACCAATCGATGGTTTTATTTGTTTGTATATAAAAGAAGTAAACGCAAAGAATTTAAATTCGTTTTTGCATTTTAGATATTGATTGTTTGCTGAGTACGATATGATAAAGGCATGAAGTGAAAGAACATAATTCAAAGGACCTAAAATAAAAGAAAACTAAAACAATTAAGACTAACATTACATCAAATTTAACGTACAATTATATAGCAAATAGAGATATATTCAAGGTAACGAATTCATGATTTAAGTACAACTTTTTTATGGGTACTTATCAAATAAACTGATTTCATATACGCTATTCATATGATATACGGATTTATAGATTTTGATGTAACGACATATAGCATTGGTATGCAAACGTATAGTTCTAAGTTCTAGCTCGTGTTTGTTTGAGAAGACTTAACCAAAATTTAAACTACTTTGATGTGACGGTCGTTGGATGAGTACGTGAATCTATCATACTTTTCCAAAGCAACTTATGAAGGGGGAGGGTCCAAAACTTTACTCGTGAATATGACATCAAGAAAAATGAGGTGAAACCAATAATGAACATGAGGATTGGATTATTGTGTATTATTATTATTATTATTAATTATTATTATTATTATTATTATTATTATTATTATTATTATTATTATTATTATTATTATTATTATTATTATTATTATATGCTATATTATTTTAGGAAGTGTTGTTTAGGAAACAGCCATCGATGGCTAAGTCAACGCCGGCCCTTTCTTTGAAGGCAACTTGATGCATCTAGGTTATCATAGTTAAGTTATGAAGTAAGAAACAATTAGTTGGCAACTGGTGGATATCTTATCCAAGAAATTAACATTTTAATGTTATGTAATAGTAATATTAACATGATAGTAGTACGTAATAGTAATGATTCAAGTATATAATTTTATCAACCCAATCTATTACGCTTACTCTACAACAAAATTTAATTGTTTAGTAAACGAAACAAATACAAAGCATTTTTATCGTTTTGTATTGAATACAACTAACGGGTTCAAACTGGTTTGTTTTGATGTATTTTTAAACTGTAGCTAGTATTCGGAGAAAGTATTCTTATTAAAAACCGGAGTGTGAATGTCCTTGTCATTGGTGCAATGCAAGGTATAAAAATGTTGCAACAATGTATAATGAGGCTACCAATTGGTGTTCTAGACTAACAGTATCAAGATGTGTAGTAAACAAGCTTCTCATCAAATGGTTGAGAGTTCTAGTCTCATGATGAACATTGGTATAGATTCAAAAGATTTGATATAGACATTTAAAAAAAGCATAAAATTCTTGATTTTGGGGTAAAGCTAGGACGTTGGTGTTCTCTCTAAGAAACATATTTATTATAGATACACAAGAAGCTGAAAATATATGTAGACATGTAACTTATCTTTCGCATAGAATGAATTCATTACTAATATTAAGTCAACACTGGAGTTGAAGCTTGTTGCTACAATTCCAAGAGGTCTTACTTTGTAGTCGGTCATATCTATTATAGCCCTTACAAAGCTTGGACTCAAACTAGACATATGGAGAAATTCGCAAGAAAGTGTCACAATGCCAATGCCCTTTGCAATTAAGTCACTAGTGTATACATATATGCATGTAATGTGTATAGGAGAAGCCAAAAGATATACCTAAATATGGGAGATTAAGAGTTGTAGGAGGGATGCGTCTCTTCATAAAGTGAGTGCCTCTCTGTAATCAAATGGGAGCGTCGATTGGATTATGTCAGCGTGCCAAACATGTCTAGGTAGGGTGCGAATGTTAAGTTCAATCCACTGCCATAACGTTATGGAATTACAAGGTGATCCTAGAGTAAAACTTGTTATGACAATCAAAAGTTATTTTATTTTCTTAACTTGTAAGAAAAGTGCTTCCTTATTTTACTTTATTTGTATTGCCATCCATCAATTTCAACTTTATTTGAATAATGCACTCGTATGATTAAACTAAACGTTTAAGAACATAAAAGGTAGACTTTAACCAGATTTGGAATGAATCATTCTTTACTCTATAAGGAGGGTAAGATGTAGACAGCCTTACCTCTATCCCATAGGGATAGAGAGGCTGCTTCCGGTGAGACCCCCGGCTCGATAGTAGTTTTGAATCAAGCCTTGGACATAAGACACATAACACTCAATCATCGGGACACCGGCTGATTGGTGCATGTGCCATTGTCTTTCGGCTATCAACGCCACCACATGATGCCTGATTAACCTTCCGCCACTTTTAACGTTATTTTCACGTGATTAGTAAAATAACGTCAAAATTAGTGCAATTTTACTTTTGCCCACCCAAGGGTTCACACATATATACATTATATGTGCGCACCGCAAGCAGGGCGTTCATTCTTTACTCTATGAATATGAATAATCGTACATGGTAAAGGTTTATTTGGGTTTTGGATTCATCATACCATAAATTTGTTACAAGGATAAGCCTATATTAATTATTAGTAAATTATTGATCTAATATATAATAAATAATATTAATATATAATGAAAATAATTAGTCAATCTAGAAGCTTAGTTTTAATATTTCATATTGAATAATAAAACATTTCAATAATCGATAGTTATACATAATATTTTAATAGAAGATGCCAGGCATGCCAGATTTAGTGATGGTTTTGTCGAATTGGATATTTAACATTTGAGACTGGTTTATAAATCAGGTTAGTGTTTGGATTATATGGAATTGTTTAGTATTAAACTTTTAAAATATTGAAAAGAATATATATCAAAGGGTCTTTGGTCGATCGGTATCAAGAACACATAATGTGCAGTGGCGGACTTACGGTTTGGTTACGAGGGTCGGCTGACGCCTGTGAGAAAAAAACAATTAGTGTTATATATACGTAAAAATCATAACCGACCTCTGTAAAATTTTGATACCGACCACTATAAAATATTGAGAAAAGAAGAAGAAGAAAAGATAGAACGGAGAAAAGGAAATAACGCCAGAAAATTTTCCGACAAGTTTAAAGATGCAGTAGGAAGAGAGAAGGGGAAAGAAGTTTGATTTAAAATTAATATTTTATAATTAGCTTATTTGCTTGTGGTGACTTATTTCTTTACCTCTTATCTTTTATGATTTTTGATTTTCAATAATAGCACATAAATGGTAAATGGCTTAAATAAAGTTAAGGTATTTATTTTACTTTTAACAAAGTTACCATTTATTTCTTTTTCCTGAATTAACTAGTTTTTTTTTTTACTTTATTTTGTTATCTTATTATTTAATCTTTTTATTTTACATAACAATATTATAATATATATATATATGCTAAGTATAAAATAAAAACCCACTTGAGTTGTGAAAAC
Organism: Bidens hawaiensis; assembly: GCF_021521415.1. Lineage (NCBI taxonomy): Eukaryota > Viridiplantae > Streptophyta > Magnoliopsida > Asterales > Asteraceae > Bidens > Bidens hawaiensis. Next base: position 42,442 of record NW_027506084.1, read on the forward strand.
TCTAAAAACTCATTCTCAACCACATGTTTTTAATTAATGTTTAAATCTTGTGGTTCACAATTAAAGTGAATAAAAAATGTAAATATAAATATAATTTTTTCTCTCTCCTGAAAACATATATAAAAATTAGTAAAAAAATGTTAAAAAATAGCAAAACATTTTTTTTTTATGTTTCGATATTTTGTATTAAATGTTACAACATATATTACATGTAACAAAAAAAACGATGTTACATAGGGTTTTCGCGGGTTTTCACAACTCAAATGGGTTTTCATTTTAACCTTACCCTATATATTAAAGTTTTTGACTTTTGTCATTTTATTTCTATAAACAACATATAAGTTTATTCATATTTTCATCACATACGTAAAACGGTGTGCTTTTGCGCACCAACTCGGGCCCTTGTTGCCTCAATCCGTCTCGCGGTTGACGTAATTTTGTTTTGTATTTATAATTTAATTTTGTTTCATATTTGTTTATGTGACCCGAAGATGCGGAAAAATTTTATATTCACCAATAGACAACCGACCTTCAAAATTTCCGACCCCTGTGAGAAATTTTCCTGGATCCGTCACTAATAATGTGTAAAATGCATTTCGTATTATTGAAGGTTCAAGTTTAATGATGAAAAATGATTTAGGTTTAGAAAGTAAGGCCATAGTGTATGTGTGTTAGTTGTTTAGAAAGCCCGGTGCTGGAAGTCGGAAGGAGAAGTGTCTATAGATCAGATTCCCTTCTATATTAGTTGGTATGTCTTGATTGGTGATTCAGATGTGAGATTTTAGAACAAAAAAATATAACATACGTATAAAAGGACCATTTATAAAGTTAAACCGGTCGTAGAAACTGTTTCAACTATAGCTTAAATAATTCTTGTGGTTTACTTGGATACCATGAATTGATTTTAGAGTGAGAGTTGGCAAAATGTTCTTCTTTGGACCCGTGAACATATATTTTATTTTTGGATATTTAATGTTTGATTTTATAATTGAAAATATAACTAATCGATTATTTCAAAGGTTTACGTGTGGACTATCCTCATCTTAGTATAGTATAGACTTATAGTGGTGCGTTTATACATCAACATCAGTTTTGGTCGTGAGTTTAACAACTGGGAATAATAAAATTTGTAATTTGGTTGATTTGAATATACTTTTTCTTTAAAACCAAACTTTACAAAACAATAATCATTGAAAATTTTAGACAATAATTAATATTATTATTAGTATTTGTTACTAATAAATAAATTAGCAACATGTCCAAAGAGTAAAAATGAATGTGATATCAATATTATAAAGTGTGTAGTTGATAACTTGAACATTGGTAAAAAGATAATTGAGTTTGTCCCACATTGGTAGGATGCTTGAGAGCTGTCTTAGTATTTTTGATGGTTGAATCAAGTGGCATGTGTCGTGAACCCGTGATGAGTCAGCAGCTAGGTTCATCTACTGGTTGTCCGTGCTCCACGTGCTGCCAAGTGTCATCGAATGTGGTGAGTCATGAGACATGTGTCGTCACTTGTTTAATCTTGCGCCAAGTGTCGTGTGGGTAGCTCTGGACGTGCATGTGTCACGCTGACTCATAACGGGAAGTTTCTATTAATAGCAAGTCGAGGAGCTCATTTGGAGCACCGAAAAGCTGGATTAGTCACATCACGTATACACACTCGACACGACCACACAACGCCAAACCAGTTCGTGTTCTCAATCCCTATCTCTCGTTACAAATAAAGTTCGGGTGCTAGGATAATCCCAGTAATACATACTGCTTCGGCTGTTGTATCCTGGGAAACAAACGGGCTTGCGGAGGTGACTTGAAATCTATTTTAAGGGACCTCTGTTTAACAGAAATCCTCAACCACAACCGGAAACCACAGTTTGTTCAGTCTTGCAGCTAGATGGCTTCGGGTGATCAAGATGGGTTCACCAAGCGAAGGGGCATACAAGAAGACACGACTCAGAGGTGATGCTTGGGTCTCGGTAAACACGAGCTAAACGATGTGAGCGTGGTTTCAACACGATGATCAACTCAACGCCGGTCTGGTTTAAGAATTCATTATAGGAGCATAATTTAAGGTCTTCGGTATGAATCAAGTTATATATGTGTGTTATATTTGTTATTATTCTCATTTAAACTTGTATACGATACATGTAGTACAAATTTCCAAATTCATATAAAGAAATTATTTATTTGTTTAATTAATGAATTTAATGTTGTTTTAACAAAATCGTGACTCATATTTTACATAAATGGCTGAAACTTTTCGTAGATTCGGAGCGTGTGGTTTAAATTTCTTCTGTCTAGTGGTTTTCTAAAATCAACCACAACAAAAGTAGGTAACACAAAGCACGATATATCTATTTAAGTAATGAAACCATTTTATTCAACAGAATGGACGTTTGACTAAAGAGTGTCATTGCTTTTACATGCTTTGTAGTTGGCAAGTGTATAATTTTTTTTTTTTGAAAAAACGCAAGGTAGGATATACATGTACAGTAAAGAATATTCATAACTATATAGTAATATTTTTCGGTTTTGGATCATCAGTTTCATGTCAGAATCTCACTTTTTTCACAAGATTTGTCATAGACGTACTTTGCTGATTCTAATCTTGGTGGGGTCAATTTACATTTCACGAACCGCAAGCATTTAGTCATACAATTAACTTGTTATCGCATTAAGCCGTTAACATATAAGAACACTATGTTTGCGTTTAGTGTGCGTGAATGACAAGGGAAATGAAATGAGTGTTTCATTAAATTCATTCATTCCTAATCCCGTTCATTTTTTTTTTCATTTCATTCTTCTTTATCTTACTCTCTAAATAATACTACGTGACAACCACCACCACCGTCACCACCTGACAACCATCACCGCTGACGTCGTCGCCGCCACCGTCATCGTAGCCGTCACAACCATTATCATTGTCGCCGTCCCCACCGTCACCACCAGACCACCACCATCAATGTCGTTGCATTACCAACAACACCGCCTCAACCGTCGTCGTCGCCGCCGCCATCGTCTTCGCCAACGCCATTACCATCGCTATGGCAATTTTTTTTATTTTCTATTTTGTTATTTATTTTGAAATAGGAATACTCGTTTCTTTATCATTCCTATGTTTTTTTCTTTTTTGCTACCAAACAAAATAAAATAGCAATTAATTATATTACCATAGGTTAATCAAACATGATAAATGAATGGTTACAAGATATTTCCTTCATTCTTCCATTTCATTCCCTCTTTATTCCATTGTCCAGTGGTAGATTTAAGATTTTTTGGGAAATTTCCCAAAGTAAGTATTTTTAAAAAACAAATTTCAATTTTATTTATCATTTGCAAAGAATTACAGAAATAGATATTAATACATATTTCTGTAATTCTTTACAAATGATACCTAAAACTTAAAATTTGTTTTTAAAAATACTTATTTTGGGAATTTTCCTAGATTTTTTTCCTATGGACTCATCTTTTCTCGATGCTCAAATTTCGCACAACCAAATGTTAAATTTTTCGGGCATTTTTTAATTTAAAAATAGATGGGTGAATATGATTGGCTGTAAACGATGACGACGACAACGGAATGTGAGTGGGTAATACCCATAACACATAGTCTGTCTAATAGCCAAGTTTCAACTCATTTGGTGCAGTAACTAAATGGAATTCAAGACGTTAAATGGATGTACGTAGAAGATGATTGAAGCGAACTAAACATACGTGCAACAATCAGGGGAGAAATCAAATTGATAGCAACCATTTTTCTTCTTTCCTTTTATTTATCACCCAGGCCACGTTTGCAAAAAAAGGGATGCCCAAGCCCGATAAGGAAATCAACCCAACTAAAGCCCAACAAGTGGATAGAAATCAGGTCTTTTGGTTAAAGCTTTAGGATATGTTTGGTTTGGGGTAATGAAATGAAGACATAATGAAATGGGAAAATGAATGGAATGGATAAGGGAATGAAATAGATCATTACCATTTCTTTGTCTTGTTTGATTAACCTATGAGAATGAAAGGATTATTATTTATGTAGTTTGGTATCCAAAAAAATTGTAGAAATGAAATAGCAATAATAAAAAGACTCTTATCTCAAAATATTTTTTTTACCAAAAAAAAACTGCAATGGCGACGGTGGTAGTGTTAGATTCGGTGACAAAAATGGTGGTGGGGGGTAGCGACGGTGGTGGTGGGGGTGACAGTGGTAGCATTGGTAGTGATGGCGATGGTAGGGCGGTGGCGACGCGGTGGTGGTCAGACAGCAACAGTGGTGGTGACGATGATGGTCAAACGGCGGCGGTGACAATGTTTGCGGTGGTTACGGCGACGATGATGGCAGCGGCGGTCGCGGTGGTTGCGCTGGTGGTAAAGTGGTGGTGGTGGCGACGGTGGTAGATAGGTGTTGGTGGTTGCGATGGTAGTGGTGGTTGTTATTAGGTGTGGTGCTGTTGAGAAAATAGAGTGAAGTAGGAATTGAATGAAAAAAAAGAAGGGGGTGGGAAGGAATGATTTTGATGGAATGAGATTCCATGTGTAATGGATGATTTCATTCTATTGAGCAACCAAACACCACTTTTTCCATTCTCACGCAATGAATCATTTTATTCCTCTTATCATTCCTGCATACCAAACGCTACCTTAGAGTTTTAAGAGCATTCCCAGTTCATTCTCCATCTTCATCTCTATAATTATACTAAAAACACTATGTTTTCTCTCTCATTTTCAATTAAATAATATATGTTTATACTTTTATCATTACCTTTTCTCTCTCTTTCACTCACAACCACTTTAAAAAACATTATAAAATTATAGAGGTGTTTCTCCAAATTTAACCATGAACAGTAACATTTTCTCTCTTCTTCTCTTACAACCATTTTTAACCATCTCTAAAATATTAAGAATTCTCTCACATAATTTAGAGAACCTACTATGAATGCTCCAAGGGACAACCAATTCTCAAATCTCTTATTCCATGAGGTTGGTATATAAATTTCTTGAAGGCGCCCGGAATTATTAAATCTACCATATACAAAAAACGAAAAGAAAATGTATGTCACATTTGTCACTAGTTTTTGTGTACACAGTAAATTACTAATAAAAGTAACTCATGATTATATACCAAAACATGTCTTTTAGATACCTATTCAGTTAGTTGAAATCAGTGACGGACCCAAGATTTTATCCAACGGGGTCTCATTTTTTTTGTATACATTTTTCATTACCCAATGTTAAAATTTTTGGGCCAGTCGTCATTCCGATCTGTTGGCAGCGCATTGTTTAAAGAATATAAGGACTCATACTTTCTTTCTAACTTTCTTAAATTATTTGTTTATTGGATATGAGATTTCTATAACTTTATCTTTGAAGAATTGCTTTTAAGCAAATAAAACCTTAAGTTTAAATTAGATTTTAATAAAAAACACCAAAAATAATTGCTTTTAAACCAAATAAAACTTAAATTTTAATTAGAATTTGGAAACACTCAACAAAAATTTAGAAAGTGCAAAAAATATTTGCTTTTAAATCAAATAAAACACTATGTTTTAAATAAAAATTAGAAAAACAAAATAAAAATGTTGAAACTATCCTTAGTGGGGGGCTTAAACTTGTGACATTTGGGTTGGAAGAAAAAGGATATGCCTATACACCAGAGTTTACTTTGATATAATGGGTTCCACTAAAGTATTTTTTTTTGGATCCTTCAAAAAATTAACCTATCGTCTCTACTATATTTTTAAAAAAGATCGGTGTCCGGGATCCCGATCCCATTAAAGTGGGTCCGCCCCTGGTTGAAACAATAATCATGTATCATAAGCTATCATTTCAAAGTAGTATGTAGTTAAAATATTATATTTTAATCAAACTTACTTACCCAAATAAAGTCTCTTTACACGACAAACTAAGTTATACAAATCCAAAATTTAGAAAACATACTTACCCAAAGAGAGGTACAAAGTCGATGATGTTAACGCTATCAAAAATTTACACAACAAACTAAGTTATATACAATGTCCACATCTTACCCTCAAGGCATATCGTCTTTAATCTTTGAGATTCATCTTCATCTTACTTATTTTGATGTATAGTGGCGGACCCAAGAACCTTTTTCTTGGGCTTCCGAAACATTTTGAGGGTCAAAAAGTTGTAGACATACGCATAAATAAAAACTTGTGGTACAGGTTCATGTTAGGATATAAAAAAATTCTTAGTTCGGATCAAGTTGGAAATTTTCAACCTAAGTATGTATTACTTTAAGCTAAAAAGTAAAAAAAACAAACAAGCATTGGTATTCAAAATCTACCAAAAGTTATCAAATAATCACATAATTAAGAAAATAGTCAATATCTTTAAATTAAAATTAGAATAAAAGTAAAAACAATAATTGATGATGATTGATGATCATAGATTGTAGGAAACAACATTTTGAATTCAAAACTCGATTGATGATGGCATGCAACGCTTAGGGGTAAATGATGAAATCGATATCGGCTAATGGGGCTTTGATAATCTCCGAATACCGAATACCGATTGTTGATTACAGGTTCAAAAGAGAAGGACCTGGATTTGCAATTTCCGAATATGAATAATTGCCATTAGAGGACAAACCGGCTTAAAACTCAAAATCGATTTGGGTTGAAATATGTTCGGTTTGGTCAACAAAAGTCAAAATCGGTTTATGATCGGTTTCGGTTCGGGTTGAAACCGGTTTCTTGACCAGGTTATGATCGGTTTCGGTTCAAATTTTGACCGGTTTTGGTTCGATTAACCGGTTTGGAACTGGTTTTGGTGAAGAAAATTACAAACCGGTTTCAAACCGACGATTTCAATAAGTTCCAAACAGGTTTCTACATAATCGGTTTCAAACCAATTCGGTATCAGTTTTATTCAATTAACCGGTTTATTTGCCCACCTATAGTTGCCATTGTCGATTAGCTCTATTGCCGAATATTATTTGTTAGATAATAGTTGGGTTTTGGGCGTTAGGCCCTTGAGTATTTGTTCTAGAATTGGTTATTGGGTCCAATTTGTTTGAACCCAAATAACTTGTGTATTGGTCCAATTCTTTTAAACTCCAATAAATACATATAACTAAAATTCTTTTATAATAAGCTTACAATTTTTTAAAATTTAATTCTAAATCATTTTTTTTAAGGATCGGTGTCAAAATATTTTTTTAAGATCATTGTAAAAAAAAATTCATGTTGTGACGCGGTCGTGTCAACAATTCTTGTGGTGCTTTCATGATTTTATCGTATCTATGGTAAAAAAATATGGTGCTGTGCGGGTGACCACCATACCCATATATATGGTTGGGAAGGTTATAGTAGTCGAAACCATTGGAACTCTTATTTATATATTGGAAAAATCAGTTTTGTTATTAATATATACGAGAAAATAGGCAAAAGAATAACTGAAAGAAAAATCTATAAAATTGGTAGGGGCGCTTTTGAAGATGAAATAGGAATCCTTAAGGTGCCCCTAGAACCCTAAAAATGTCCTAAGTGAAACATATAAATACATGAAGGTCTGCTTTGCTAATCTAGTTGCACACCCACTACGCATGCACAATTTTATGGACTATTCAACAAATTCGGTTTACGCCTACCGTCCTCAAATCCTAGCTAGTTACATGGCCGCGTTTTATTCCCATTAGTTTATGGACTTTTTAGCACCATTTTTTAAGTTTCACTCACTTTATGGACACTATGTGTTAGCAAGTTGCCACTCAGCATTGAACATTGTTTTATTCTTTACTACTCACGCTATATTGTCATTGTATCAACAATTAAGAACATGCTTCACCAGCTAGACTAGTACTTCTAAACTACTAATTTATAACAAACTAATTTTAATGAGTGTGTTTGGTTACACCTCTTAATGACTCTTGTAGTCTCTTAATGGTTAAATTCAAGTCTTCTGATACATACTGAATGATTCAGAAACTATCTCTTTATCAATTAGATATTTTATTGATTCAACATTAGATTTCCAAACAACCCATGAGTGAAGTTAAAAAACTAGCATGTTGAAGTGTATCCCATTTAAGTAAATTCTGTTAATATCCTATTATAATCTAGTTGCCATCAAACTTATATTTTTATAAGATTAAATAGACTGTGATTATTATAGTTTTATATAAATAACTAGAAACTATCAATACCGAAAATGATAATATCATTCATCATAAAGAATACTACAGTATGTTAGAAAATATATATTTTTAGAAAGTTGATTTACAGTTCTGTTATAACAATAAATATAAATATAAAAGCAATAATCAAACTATACAAGATGACAGATCTGGTAACACCTATTTAAAACGAGGGTTTATTTTATTTAAATATATGAAGTTTTAGAAAATAAAGGTGATTTTTGTAAGTTTGTAACTTAGAAAATTATTATATGAAGTTTTATACATTTTCTTATTCATTTTTTTATATAAGAGGAGACATTTGTAACAAAAATTAGTGAAAGATTTCAAACAGGTTATAAAGATTTCAAAATGTTAGTTTGATAAACAAATTATAGTTTTATAAATATATCGAACGGTTTCTTACAAAAGTATATTAGCATACACTAAGATAAACCGTCGACATAAGCAATCCCATATACCTTCATTAGAGCATCTCCACCGGTGTTTGTGTGGAGGTTTTTGTTAACATGGAATGGTGCAAACAAAAGTTTACGGGTGGAGACAAACGTTTGTGGAGGTGTTTGTTTGTATTCTCAAACATTTAAAATGTGGGTTTGTAGTGGCTCCACCACAACCACTACACACAAATCATATATATATACACACACACATATATATACATATTTATTATATAGTATTAAAAGTAGGTAATGATATGGAAGATGATGTGGATGTTTTTATTGGTTTATGGGTGGAGTAAAAAGTGAGGTTTTTTAAAAAAATGGTTGGAATATAATGTGACGATTAGGTGGAGATTTGAATTGGTTTATAGGTATGGATGTTCTTATTTAGTTTGTCAGTGTCATTCATTATATTGTTCAATGTCATTACAGGTGTTTGAGTAATTTGTTGTCTAACTTGGACTAAATGGGTATGTTTACAGATTTCCTGAAAGCAAACAATTTATACGCTATAAAGGTATATTTAGTGCATCCTTAAACTATTTTATTATGTGTTATAATTATAATTAACCTTTTGTTGTGTTAAAAGATATACTTGAAACCATAACTAATTGGCTTCATTATATGCGTATCCCACTTTAGGTTACAAAAAGGGTGCTATTTTTTAAACTCAATTTAGGTCTTAAAAAACGTTGAGCCACTCCTGTGATGAACCATACCTAATTGAATCATCAAACTGACCCGAATTTTTTATGTCTGGCCTATAACATTGGAGCATCTAAATGTAGTAAAGCCTCTTAAAAAATTCTTTGATGCGCCTACAACAAACCATAATATAAGCAAAAGTAAAAAAATGGAGAAAATAAAAGAAGTGAGTTTCATCTCACATTGGTGGAGGAAGGAAAATAGAATGTTTTCACATCGTTGGATTACAAAACTTGTAAGTTCTTTATAAAAAAGAGAGATATGATAATATTCTGGTATGACAAGACACACTCAGTAGTTCTAACGGAGGGTGCGAAGCACCTGACGCATAGGGGCTGGGCATAGGCACGGACGAAGTGCGATGGGCGCTTTGATGGCACACTTTGCACTTCACGAGCCGCCTTAGTATATTTTGTGGTGGAAGACAAAATTTTTCTTCCCATCGTGCTGCGCGACGTAGTGATATAGGCCCATCACAATACGCGAAGGCTTGTGATTATCCAAAAAAATTTTGTAGTTCATCGCGCTATGCGATGCGTTCCCGTTGACTCATCGCGATACGCGACGTGGGCGTTACGCTGACATGACACATTGCATGTCACGTGGCATGGCTAGGGCTGACTCGGCAACCTTATAGGTCTCATCGAGCTACGCGATACCTTATTATAGGTTCATCACGATACGCGAGCGGTTCCAAAATCAACTACAAAAGGGGGTTGATCCAGCCTTCACTTCATCATCCAAAATCTTTCAATCTCTCTCAATTTTCTGTTATATAAGGTGTTGGTATAATACATCGAGTAGTCATAACCAATCCGATCGAAAGAAGCTTCGTACACAAATCCAAAAGTTATGCCTGAATAAGGTAAGGCATTGTGCCATCGTGCAAAGTTTCTAATCTCGTGATTATCGTGATGATTATAGGTTTATACTAATTTAGACATACTACATTGTGTTTAACTTAGGTGCTTAATACTAGGAAGCTCTTTATTTATAAACTTACAATGTGAGATATTCAAGTGTTTATACAACTCACATTTGAGTGAGACAACTGATTTTCTAATACTGTCATGATGATTTCTAAATCTATCAAACTCGTGATAGATAGTCCAGATGCTTTCAAAATATTTTCAAAGGATTTTAGTTACACTACAATGATTAAGTTTCCGTAGTCTTACGGGATGGTTACTATTGGTATTGTGGAGTTTTGTATTCAAGGCTTGCCTAATGGGCTATTACACATTACTTATTGGACAAGTGTTAGCCAATAAGTAATATGACCCCAGTCATATATGGTCGAGTGACAAGTACCTTTCGGTAATTTGTAAGCAGACATATGTAAAAACATCTTAATGTTGTAACTATAAAAATGTGTCATTTACAAATAAATGTATTCACCAGTATTTCTTGCTGATCAGATATTTTTAAACATATTTCAGGTGACTTATTAGAGACACAAGAATGATACGTACGAGCCTTCAGCTTAAATAAGTGGCTTGTCACCAGAATAAATAAATATGTTTTGTAAATTAAGGTTTATCCCTATAAAACTTATGTTCGTATAAAAATGAGTTTTATTCTCAATTTGTGAAATAAGAATCATGGTGTTTTCTTAACTCTGATCATTTTTTCTAACTATGATCCTGATGAAACATTCCGCTGCAAATTATTTTAATAAACACCAATACCACCACTCGATGTTCGCGTATCACCTTCAGGATAAGGGTCAAGAGTTGTGACAATGCCATTGGTCATCTAAGCACGAATACCTACATGTAAAATAATATTCTTCATGTGAACTTGTTTTAAATTGTAATGTCTTATCTTAAGTATCTTTGCTAAGAAAACATACGAAAACGTCTAAAAATGTGGAGCTAGCGTCAAAGCCATTTAAACCGAAGGAAGCATCTATGGCTCAAACATTTCCTCCTATCATAGACGCTCCATGTGCATGTTTAGACATTTCATAGAAAAATATAAGTTTAAGATGTTTCTCTTATAAGACGTCTATGTAGATATTCATCTGAAATTTGCCACGTGACAAAATAAGTAGTCTGTTGACAGGTCCGACTATCAAATGAAGCCCCTATACTACAAATGTTTCATCCATGTGCTAAATTATGAGGACCTCAATATAGGTGAAGTCTCTAGGTTATAGAGAATTCATATGTTTATTTTGATAAATGAGTGTGGGACCATAATTATTATGGTGATTTTCCTTATAATAATAACTGACCCTTTAAAATGATGAAAAGAAAAACATAGAGGGAAAAGGAATTTTGACCTTTTATATGTATCAACACAAAATTGGAAAATAATTATAATCCCATCTCTTGATCCGACGAACTTAAAATAGAAAAAAAAAATAAAGTATTAAACAATTTTTTTTCTATTTGAGTTAATAATGACTAATGAGCAAGTCGGTGGCGATTTCAATTTGTTTTAGAAAGTGAGACGAGGAATAAAATGATGGCTGCACATGGATGTGTGGCAAAAGGACAACTATGGACCCACACTCCACCATTTTTTTTAATAATGATCAATTATAAAATCATGTTGTTAATTACATATTTGTGTAACGTTTTATTACCAATTATATTAATAATGTTTCCAAACACACGGGAATTGATTATTTTTGGTTACGTTCGATAAAAGAAAACTTTCATTTTCTTTCCTTCTAAATGATTAAATCATCCATTTTAGCCTCATTCGTTTTCAAATCATTAAGATTTTAGATTTGGTTTGTCATGTTCATCAAATCTCAAATGTAACTACCAACTACAAACACTTATATGGGTGCAAACTAATCGACACACGCTTGAATGTGACTTAATTACCCACCAAATTCAAGATGTCAATCACACATTATTAATTTGATTTTGACTAGTGAAGAAACTTCAGCATTTAAATTGAAGGATGAAGAAGAAAATATTAAAAAAAAAAGGAAACATATGTTTGGTTGAGGCTTTTAAATTAGATAATATTATTCAACTTACACTTGTAAGCCTTAAAATTAGAAAAGAGGGTGGGGGGGGGGGGGGGGGGGTCGAGTGCAAATAAATACATGATAAAAGCTAATCTTTTGTAAACCAAAAGTACACACATTAACACGCACACATGAATGTTATTAAAATACATAATATGCATTTAACGTTATGCGAAGTTGGTCTAGTGGTAAGAGGCATGCCCGCCCTTAGTATAGATGCAGGTTCAGTTCCCATTTGCGCCAGTTCGAAGGATATTTTGGTGAAGGGGTGAATCCGGGCTTTAATCCCGGGTTCCAACTCAATAGGAGGCGGGGGTTTACGGATTACATTACATTTGGTCCCCACGCGTCAGGGGGGTACAGTTTCACGGTGGTCGAGGGGTCGACCTTGGACATAACCCTGAAAGGATATGTTGAGTTTCTCTGCCGTTTAAGAAAAAATAATATGCATTTATTTATTTGTTTATTATTATTATTATTATTATTATTATTTATTTGAACGGCCAACGAATCCTCCAAATGCCTACTAGCTAAATTCATCACATCGGGATACACTCGTCTTCTCGATCCAGGAAAAACCCTCACCTAAGGCCAATACCTGTGAACACTGCTGAAGAGGTAGGTCCCAGCAGAGCCCAGTTGGACCCGCAAGACTCACCTCAAAGAGGGACGTCTGCGCAGTTGAAACCGCAATACTCACCTTCAACAGGGACGTCTGCGCAAAGGCTAAACTCGCAAGACTCACCTTGAAGAGAGACGTCTGCGCAGAAACCAACTGGATCCGCAGGACCCACCATGCTCAGAGACGTGACGTCCTTACGAGCTGTACGCAAGCTGTTCCCGCAGGAAAAGCCTCCCAATGGTCGACGTACTCCGCCTGTTCCCGCAGTAACGGATACTAGCCATCAGGGAAGGCTACCCGCGTAGCAAGGCTACACGCACAAGGCACTTAACTCTTAAATAATTCAGTAATGTCACCTGAAGAAGGAGTGAGCAAGCC